>NC_141140.1:84109687-84409687 GCF_053477565.2 Lygodium microphyllum | reverse complement strand
TGTGAGGAAGTCCTTGATGTAGGTTGGCAAGCAGTTCCTTGGGATAAGTTTAGTGAGGAAAAATCAACTCTTGGATCATTCGATAAATCAAAGAGTGGATCTTGTACGCTTGTTCTTTATGTTGAAGCAGCGCATCTTGCGGTCAATCCCCGAGATGTAGGAGAGCTATAGTGAGTCCGTAGTGTTTTAGCCAGCCGAGAGGTTGCCTCCTATGTATGTGATACGAGGTATTATACCTATATGTTATGGGATCTCCCTCTGAGGAGAAGGGAAGGTAAACGTTGGATTGTGTCCTATTACAAACACAAAATCAATATTAGAGTTTAGTGTAGTGTGAGCCTTAGACGCTCGTGGCCGCGAGGCCGTGTGGGGTGTCTTGTGTGTCTTAGAGCTCCGATTAGTGCTAGAGAGCTAGTGTCGAGCCCATTTTAGTTCCTGACACTCCCACACTTATTCACACCTACACTTCCCCAAAATCCATTGCCATGTCAAACCTTTTCAGTGATTGTCTATCCATCAAGCCAAATAAATCCCACAAATCATGTATCCCAAAATCGTTGTCATGTATGTCAAAGAGAACTTGTCAAGTCAAAGATGAAGAGCATAAGACCAAGACCAACAAAGACCAACAAGATTGAGAAAATCAAAGGATGCCAAAGAAACATAAAGACGATAAAGAAATCTCTGCCACTATAACTGACAACAAAGAATATTCCCTTAGTGGATCATGTTTTTTTCTTTATTTCATATAGTGAATTTGCTTTCCATAGTGGATCTAACAAACCCTACTAATACCAAAAATGTAAAGTTTCAATCCTTAACTTGACTGGGTTTCCAAAGAGCTAGTCTCATGGTCCATGTTTGCATGCAGGGGGGGTCAAAAGCCAAGAAGGGTAGGAACTCATCATTTGAGAGGGGGTGTTGAGAATAGCAAATGATGCTTGTCCAGAAGTGGATTCGTATGAGAGATATGACAAAGATGTATGCTCTAGAAGACTCTAGGAAGAGATGTCCAAAATCCCATAAGCACGGTGAGGAATAGTAGTACTATCCAAAAATCTATAAATGCATGTACTTGCTTGGCACTCTTTTTAATGGTAATGGAACTTTCAGTTTGAGTAACTCAAGATTGTGTTTATGAGTCCAAGCTAATCTATCTTGGAACCTAATTCACTTGAGTTACAATCTCTTCTCTTTATCATGTATCGTGTGTTTGATTTGCATCCACCATAGCTCATCTAGTTCTAGGTCCATGATTCTCAACAATAGAACAGTCCATACTATAGTGTATCCTTCATATATCTCATAATCCTTCTCAGTGCATCTAAATGATGTTTACTTGGCCATTGCATGAACTGATTGATCAATCCAACTAAATAACTGAGGTTAGGTCTAGTGATGGTAAGATAGATCAAGCTTCCAATCAATTGCATGTACATGGTTATATTTTAAGTCTCATTTCTTACATGAACTATCAACTTGACATTCTATTTTAATGGAGTATCCATGGGCTTCTACTCTAGCATACCATACTTTTCCAACATATTATGTGCATACTGCTTTTGTAACATCTAGATTCTTTGAGGTGTTCATATAACTTTAATACCAAGGAAATTTTTTAGCTCTCCCAAATCTTTTATTTGAAACTCTTTCTGCAACATAGATTTGATCTAATCAATCCCATATGTATCATCACTTGTAATGACCAAGTCATCTACATAAACCACAAAAATCACATATCCTTTCTATGTTTTCTTAGTAAACAAGCTATGATTAGCTTTACCCATTTTCCATGCCCATGGTGCCTGTTTCAATCCATACAATGCTTTCTTTAATCTATAAACATAAGAGGAATATTTAGGATGCGCATATCCTTTTGGCTAATCTAGGTAGACTTATTTCATCAAATCACCATTCAAAAATGCATTCTTTATATCCATATGATACAAATTCCAATCTTTGGATACAACCAATGCAAAAATTTTCTATACAGTTGCCATCTTTGCAATACGACTAAACGTCTCTTCATAATCTAGCCAATACTATTGAGCATGACCCTTTACAACTAACCTTGCCTTGTATATTTCAAGTGAGCCATCTGATTTTCATTTGACTCTATAGGCCCACCTTGATCCAATAGATATCTTACTTTCAAGGAGCTTAACTAACTCCCAAGTTCCATTTCTCAGCAAATCATCATACCCTTCATCTATTCTTATCACTAGTTCTCATCTTTGATTGCTTTTGCAAATGATGTGGTTTCTTTGTAATCATTCCTTTTGTCATGTATGCATAGTGTTTAGCTGATTATCCACTATAAGTAGGTCTATCAACAAGTTTTCTATCTCTCTATGATCTTTGTAGCTGTGGTGCATTATGAGATTCTACTCTCTCATGAGGCGGTACATACCTCTGCTTAACACCAGGTGTAACAACTATAGGTATTCCAAATTTACTTTCCAAGCTATTAGTGGAATCATATCCCAATGTCAACAAACCTGTTACATCATCAAATGCCTTCTCTTTCCTTTTATCCATGTTCAATCTCCCCCCATTGACATATCCATGTTAGTGGAATGAGAACCATGACTATGTAATTGTCCTATCCAAGGACTCACACTAGCACATACATCATGTCTAGGTCCACTAGCAGTAGCATTGTCTTGCACCCTATTTTCAGCATATGTACCTTTTGAAGTATCATCACAAACTGTTACCTACTTAGAACCATACCATGATTCTAGCTCATCAAAGACCACATCACACAACTGATCCAAGTCTCATGAGTACATGGATCATAACACTTATAATCTTTTTGTTCTTGTGAGTAACCAATAAAGATAGACTTCATAGCTTTCAAATCAAGTTTTTTCTGTTTCTCATCAGGTATGCACACATATGCAATGTTGCCAAATAGTTTCAAGTGTCTAATGTTGGGCTTATAGGCATGAAGTTTCTTATATGGTGTATTCTCATGTATGCTAGTTGTGGGTGTTCGATTCATGACATAAACTATAGTAAGAACTCCTTCAGCCTAGTAAGAAAGTGATATATCTTTCTCATTCATCATTGCCCTAGGTGGTTGCTTCCATAATGACCCTATTTTTCCTTTTAGCCACTCTATTTTGCTGAGCAGTATATCTACATGTCAACTATCTTTTGATCTCATGCTTAGTCAAACTCCTTTGACAAATATTCACTGCCACATTGGATTGTAGGCAAGCAAAATAACAATTGAACTCTTTCTATGCATGAACTTGATCTTTGTGTTTTAGAATGTATACCCAACTATACCCTATTGAAATCATCCACAAAGGTCACATAATACCTAGACTATCCAAGTGATACATTATGAGCAGGTCCCCTTACATTTGAATGAATAAGCTATAAAGGTCTACTGTTGTTCCATATATGTCGAGCAAATGGAAACCACGATTCTTTTTCAAATTGAAAAGCTAAGCATACTTGTCCCAAATCAACACATTTGAATTTTGGCAATCCCAAAACAATATCCTTTTGCTGCATATTTTTCAACCTTTGCACATTTATGTGTCCAATATGTTTATGCCAAGTGCCTATGTCTCTAACACTTGCATCATCATGAGTAAACATTGCATCAACAATATTTGCATCCAAAGTAAACATTCTTCCATGTCTTTTGCCCTTTGCATTGTAACCTCTACCATATTCCTCTATAAAACAACCATCTTTGTTAAATCTTATCTACAAGTTTTGTTCATCTATTTGGCCACAATAGATAATAAATTTTTTGAGATTGATGGAACATGAAAAACATCATATAATTTCTTCTTCTTACCATCAAGCATAACCAATGGAAAAACTCTTGTATGAACTATGCTATGCTAAGTGTCCTCTCCTGTGTATACATAGCCATTTGTTCTTGCTTTCACTTCATCAAACCACTCTCCATATGGTGTCGTATGGTTTGATGGTCCTGAATCGATATACCCTATGTAATTTGATTTTTCCTATTTAGTAGCCTTGTTTCGTATATAAATCATAGCAAATAAACTGTTGCCACTCTCAGGATCTACATGACTAGACAATACATAGTGACTCAGATCCCTACCTCTTTGATTTGCTTGCTTCTTCCAACATTCTTTAGCAATGTGTATGTACTTCCCACAATAGTGACAATCCTTATCCTTGTTTGCATTATCATGCATAGTGTGCAACTGCCAAGATCCTTTGCCTCTAGAATTGGATCTCCCCCTTGCTTAGAAGTATCCACCACCTCTAGCATTATGTCCTTGCTAATTTTTCATATTCTAAGATGCATTTTGTTGAGCCCCTTGACCATGAAAAGGACCCCTTGCCATGACTACCACGACCTCTCTGATTTGAGTAAAATGTTGTATCTTTTCCTTTTGAGCTACTTGAGCTAATAGCTAAGCCTAGCTTGACCTCTTCATGTATAACCAATGAGAATAGCTCATTAAAGTTGGGCATCTTAGATCTCATTGATATAGATGGGTCAAACAACTTGTGTTCAGGTCCAAGACCATTCAAGGTCACTACAACCAAGTCCTCATCCTCTACTTCAGTTCTGATAGTTGCCAACTAATCAACAATGGTTTTTATCTCTGTTACATACTCGTGAATGGGACATCCTTTCCTTTCCATAGTATTGAACTTCTATTTTAGATATATTTTTCTTGCACTAGTAGTAGTACCATAATATCTTATCAGGATAGTCCATGCATATTTGGATGTCTTAAAATTCATAATCTACATTACCATGGCATCTGGGATACATAGAAGAGCCAATGCAGGACTTTGCAAGCTCTTTCTAGCCAAGCACAATGTGCTCTCAATTGTTCAATAGTTGGACTCTCTTCTGGAAGCTTAGGTTCTTCTTCAACACCTATAACCAAGGTTCCAATACCCTTTGCTAATCAAGAAATATTTTCCATGTAGAATTTCCATATTGCATAGCTATTATTGTCCAAATTCTCACCCACTATCGATGTAATATTGTCAAATCTATCTGCATTTGCCATGATTATAACTCTATGTATTTGTTGCAATATTTAAAGAATCACTACTGCTTGACTCCCTACAAACCAAGTTAATCTCTCAATGATCAAGATCCTTGTATAACATATAAGTACCACAAGTACATCTATTGTACCCTACAACCAACTCAATCTAGCTCATCTAAACATGTTGCAGACATAAGTTCAGTAATAAGAGTCCCAAACACTTCCAATCAAGTAGTATAAGTGTGCCACTACTCAACAAGACACTTTCAGTCCAAAAGATTACAATAGTGAAATCTCTACATTAACCAAGGTATTTCAGCTCACAAACATGTCAATCGTCCCCAAACATATGTCATAACATCCAAGGGTAATAACATTGCATGTAAATCTCATTAACTGCATATAGTAAGCATGTAGGTGTACCTCAACTTCAATGACAGACAATATTATGAAATGACTAGTAGCATAAACTTTGGACAAACCAATGTATTCCCAACTCAAAATCCCTTTAGATCATGGTAGAGATGTGCCAATTCATCTGGGAGCCAATACATAACCAAAGAAGCATCTATGCTTGTACCATCTTCGAGTGGCAATATTAAATAAGCTTCCCACAGACTGTCAATAGCCAACTCTTGACATAGCCAACTAGAAATCAATTCAAGACTAAGCGTTCAATGCTCATTGTATCCCACAACCCATTTTGTATCCATGTAGCAAGATACAAGTATTAGTAGTAGGCAACAACCAAGCTTGAATAAGCTTCAAGGAGTCAAGTGTACCTATCTAAAATTTCACATAGTTTTCAGCCTTCAAGTATATATTTGAATTGAGATTTAGATGCTCATACTAGTGCCCAAAGCATACATAAATGATTGCCACACTAATTACCAACTCTCCACTAGATGCTAGACATGCCAAGGGCAAGCAGTCATTGTTTAAAGCTCTCTAATCAAGTTGAAGGTGCAAATTTCCTATTCACATTGATTATTGAGAGATGCTTGTGACTTGCAACAACTAAGAACTCACAAGTGTTGAATACCTTGTTGTTGAAATGAGCTTTAGGTGGTTCTCACTAATGCCAAGTATTGTCAGTCCATTTATCATGGTAACTACTTGTTAATGCCACCCATTCAAACCCCAAAAAAAAACAAGTGCAAACCAGCCAAGTCATGTTGAAATTTTTATCCTTATGGTAGCCACAAAAAAGCACTTCTAAGGCTCCAATACAAGTCACTTATCCTTCCTTCCAAGCATCAATAGACTTCAACAAGTATAGCATAGGTCATGCTCATACAAATAGGTGCTATGCATCAGGATATGATACCATATGGTGCATGCAATGTAATTGTGTATGACTACTATGCTCAAACAAATTTATTCATTAACAATCAATAACATGAAAGTGCAAAGACTATTCTTTTGATGCTTTTCTTCTAATACATGATTGCTTCCTTGCTTAGGGCTAGTATCGAGCTTTCTCATGCTACTAGGCCCTTTTAATTTTAGACAACAATGAACCCTATATGACATGCATTATAAAACTTCAGAATTCAACATAGTTTAACCACTCAACAACCCCCTTCTTCTTACCATTTAGAGTTATGCATTCATTGGTAGGTTTAAGGTGTATTTCTCATGTATTTTTTTAATGAAAGTAATAAAAATCCACTTTAACATAAAGATATGGGTGAACTGAGGATAAATCTCATGCTATTCACAAACATAAATCTTATTTTTCCTTATTTTTTAGATACAAAAAACTATTTTTTATTTTCTATTATTTTTTATATTTATTTATAGAAAATTACTAATATTTACTGATTTAATGATTTAGATTAATTAGTCTTACTGAAAATGATTTTCTTAGCATGTTTCAACCCATAGGAACATCATACACGATTAAAATCTTTCCTCTTTACAACCCACCCCCTTTTCACTCAATTCATGTCCCTTTTCACTCCCGCATCATCGCATGATCACAATCTTTCCTCTTTACAACCCACCCCCTTCTCTCATATACTAATCCATGAGAACATAAAATAACAGAGAGGAGAGAGAAAGACTAAAATCAGATCTCTTCATAGAATACGTTAATTTTTTATTCATTTGTCGCAATGGAGGCTGCAAAAATCAAGCATCTCAAGGCCTGGAACATTCCTTTCATGATACACAACAGAAATTTGACATTTTTAAATGATTTTTGGGGCCCTGAAAAAGTCGGCACCCCTCTCTCCCCCATGTTTTGTGAAATGGCATGACTCTTCAAATCTAAGCTTAATTAAGCTTAAGCTTTTAATCCCAAAAGATCTAGTTTATGCTTGGAGGTTTCACACTTTGGCAAAGTGGTTTTTTGCAAATAGAGCGTGAACGATTAGAGATACGACTAGTCGGTTGGCTTCATGATGTCAAAATCTATAAACTTGGCTACCGTCATGCACTTTCCAGCTCTGGGATCACATAACTGCTTTATAATGCAAAACCTTGTGGGGATTGAATGGGGGGTCAAACGGACTTTGATTGATGAACCGAGCCTTGCATTGGGTTTCTGGCATCGAACTCCATCTAGGAAAACTCTAGCTCATTGATTCACAACCATTTCATTTTTCATGAAAAATTAGTCTTTGACAACCTCTTGGGCTCTTTTCTGCTTCAAAAAATAGCCTCTAATTTTTGCTCTCATTGGCAACCATGGGATAGGGCGACTCAGCCCATCAAATCCCACGAACCGATTTGCACAAAAGAATAACCATAAAAAGCATCAAGCTGCCACAAAATAGAATACACAACAAAACACAAGAGTAGCTCTCACCCTACCCCCTAGTAAAGTCAAGGCATGAAGATCCACAAGGGATAGGTCCAACATAATCTAATAGAAATCTAGATCGAGTCGCAAACCAATTGCTCTAACACAGACTAGCTAAAAGAATGATCAAAGAAGTCATCCTAATGGCATGAACTACCTACCGAACTTAGGTCAACTGGTCTAGGAACTCCTACAAGGCAAGGACTCCTATAGCCTAGTCATCATAAATTTTCTCTTAACACATTTTTTTGTCAAATTTTCATACTCAAGCATGTAAAAAGGAGGGAGCTGAGTGTAGAGTGACCCAAAGAGAACAAGGCATCGACCTCAGGTCTCTTGACTCGATACCCAAGAACCTATAAAGCTCTCACAAGGTGGCACTTAATCCTTTTATATTTTGCTCACTTTTATTTTTGCTCCAACCTTCCTTATTTCTTTATTTTGGATAGCTGCTACCCTAAGGAAGACAAGGTATCGACGCCGAGTCTGTGACTTGTCCCTACAGGAACCTACCAGGCCTTTGCAAGGCGATAATCAACTACTTTTAAGATTTTTCTTTCTTTTTTTTCTTCTATTTTAGGGGGTTAGAACCCCTTTTTACACACCTATGTGTGTATTGATTTATCTTTCAAGCATATTCAGATTTTCCTCTTCTTTATACTTTGGCAAGCTTCTCTAATTGCCTCACACTAGTAGGGACTCTAATTGCCTCACACTAGTAGGGACTCCTAGAATAGCTGCCTAGCAAGCTAGTAGAATAGGGTCACTAAGATGGCCTTCTAAAATAGATTTTTTAAATGCCCAACAATGTCATGATAGGAGGTAGACAACTACTCAAACCTCCCTCAGATATACCTAACCAAAACCTAGGACTTCATGCCTTGATTGTTGGTCCCCAACAAATGAAAAGAAAATAAACCCCCACATACACATATAGTTATATTAGCTTAAGGGAAAAACTCGAAAAGGCAACAACACCACCTAGAATGCCACAAGAACCTCCCTGCAACAAAGGATTTCTCTAGGAACTTCTTCAAACTTGTTTGGTGCAATCACTGAAATAAAAAACAATTAAACGTACCCGCACCAAATAGACATATGGCCCTCTTGTCCTAAAGGAATATAACATTTCACAACCAACAATCTAGCCCTCTTGGCCTTATGCAATCAAGCATTAAACTCCAATAGAAATGGCCCTCTTGGCCTTATGAGATAATCCACATCACTACCATTCAATAGCATAACTACTGAAATAAAACCTTGATCCAGACGTCACTCTACTAAAGCACAAGACCGACTAAGGATAAGGGCTCCTCAAGTCCTACACTAACTACATCAGGTTATTAGCTAAACCCCTACATAAATAGCAAGCAGTGTCCTGACGAATATGACAATTAATAATCCTATGCATCCATGACAGCGTGGGAAGGTACTCAATTGCTACCTGACTCATAACCCAAACTAATCATTGGTGGCCAAAATAGGATGTGTCAGCAAAAAGACCCCAAAGTAGTCCATGGCTAATGTTAGGAGGTAATTGTAATCCCCTTTTACCAATAATTGATGGATACCACCACATCGAGCTACATTCATCCCCATGATCAAGGCTTTGTATTTTGTCATATTATTAGTAAATGAGGGTCCTAAATAGACTCCCATCTTCATGACAACCCTACATCATGGATCTTTAATGACTACACCAATGCTCGCATGTTTACTAGACCCTCTAGAAACTCCATCAAAATACAAAGTATAGACCCAATCTTCAATGATAGGCCATGCCATATTAATCATCTCATTCATACTTATGATAATCAAAATCAAGTGGAGAAAGAGGATGTATAACAAGTACAACCCTTCCTTCGTTTAACTCAATAGGAACGCTAGTTAAAATTCTATGACAATGGTGGCAGTAGACTATAATCTCCCACATGAAAGTTCCATCTTGCTACTCAATAACCTGATAACCTTTACTCCACCAGATCACTCGACCTTGGTGTTAATGTTGCTCTAGATACGTATGATCTAGATAAGGAATGATTCGTCCCATCCGATTGCCTTTGGTACCTCTTGCACGTTAAAGCCAAATCATGAAGGACTTACACAAGCACCAAGCCCAATGTCATCTCTTACACATAGTAAGGCTTCAGCTTATTAAAGTTAACTTTAGTTTTAAACTCTATCCCCTGCAAATCTGCTAAAAGGGATGTAAAGCTGTTCTTTCTTAATGTTGAATGCTGAAATGACTTGTTTTTTTAATTGTTTTTTGTTGTTTTTGTGGATAGAATGGTTGATTTTATATGATGATTGATTGGTTTGGAAGTGGTTTGGATAGGATGGAATGGTTTTGATAAGCTAATGATATTTTTTAGTAGAGATATCATTAGGGGAGTTTTGAGGTCTCCTTGCATTTTAGTAGATAGAGAGAGAGTGCTCTAAACCAATAGGAGTAGAGGCTCCGTAACAAAAGTTTCATTTTAAAAAATATAAAAAATTATTTTACAAAAAAAAATATATATAATAATATTATGACTTTGTATTATCAATATCTATTTTTAGCCTCTTATATTTGTGATTATGACATTCTTTGCATTAATGATATACATTCCCAGCCACTTTTATTTAATGATATGCTTGGCACTTATTTCTTTCCCTCTCTTTTATCCCTCTCGTGTTTTTCCCTCCTTTGTGGTAGCCTAGTCCTCTCTCTCTCTCTCTCTCTCTCTCTCTCTCTCTCTCTCTCTCTCTCTCTCTCTCTCTCTCTCTCTCTCTCTCTTTGTGCCATGGATACAGAAATTTGACCTTCAACAAGGCATCCAAGCTTCCAAATCACATCCATATAAATGTTTAACTCATTCCAAAAAGATGGAAGATGGATTCCTACAATTATTAGCAAAGGTAGTTGGATCACCATGCAATAGATACAACGTGGGAAAAGGTGAAGATATGAGAGCTCGTTCATCTCTACTTGGAAAGGTAGAATCTGAGATTTCAAGCTTGGAGTAAATAAGAATAGCATAAATGTAATCCCACCTCCCCTTTTATGTGTTCCATAGGAAAACCCCCCTCTCCCTAATACAATTTTCATTAATTTTATTTAAAAAAAATTTACTCCCCCTTCCCCTGTCGATGCCCCCAACTGGCAAGAGGGAGGGGAATCAATCAAGAAGAAGAAGAAGATGGAATGGAGATGAGGGAGGAGGGGCACACATGTGCCACCTCCCTCCCCCTCCCCCACTATCCCTCCCCTAACTCCTTCACCTGGGTGGCCATTGCCATGCAATTCATCATGTGGAGGGTGAGAAGAGGGGCAATGCCACCCCCCATACTACCCCCCTCCTCCTCCTTCTCCCTATAAAGACCTCCCCCCCCACGGTGGGGAATGCGATACCCTTCCTTTCCCCTGCTGAACTGGGTAGTTGCAAAGAGAGAAAGAAGGATAGAGAGAGAAGAAATTTGTAAGTGTTTCCAAGATTTCCCCTCCTTGAGAGGGGTTCCCACTCACTAATTTTGTGAGACATAATCAACAAGCCATGTCCCAAGGACTCATGTGCAAGGAGCGGCTTCGAGGTACCTTGACCCATTGATCAAGCCCTTGATAAAAGGTTGTTTGAGTCTTCGTCTTTAGCAAGAAAGGTATCCTTGAATGGCTCCCAAGTGAAGGTTGCCTTGGGCCGATGGAAATTCCACAAACACCAACGGAGTTACCGGTCGAGGCAGTACGAAAAACAACAACTCGAGTTCGGGTGTGGATAATACATCCTTGAATAACCAGGTGCTATTGATAATCTTTCCTACATAGCAAATAGTAGATAAATGAAAAATATTCATTTTGCAAAAGATCATACTTCCTTGCATTTAAATGATCTTACATTGAAATGGTCTATTGAAATGAACATGTTTTCTTGCATGGAATTGAATAAATTGGTGCATGATATTAGAGTTATTTCTGCAGAAGTGCAACATGTAATTCGTTAGGCCATTCTTTCAAAGATAAAAAACTAAGAATTCAACCACAAGATAGATTGAAAAATGTTACAAAGTCGAACAAGTTTTAGTCGAACCAACATAAGTAAAAAGATCAACCCTTGGTATTAGATTCAAGAATCTCTCTAGACAAACTTTCTGGGCATTATACCACTTAAATTGATGCATCAAACCTCAAAGGAAAGACCCTCTCCACTAATCAAATAATGTATCTAATTCTTGCAATTGGACAAGAGCTAATTACAAGGAACTAGGTTACCCCTTACCCTTGCAAGCAGATTGAGAGAAAGATTTTCACCATGGAACCCTAAAGGGGAGAAACTCTTAATGGAAGTTGGAGGGGAATTGAATTTCGTAATGAATTCTCAAGAGGATGGAGCCACCCGCAAACGGTCCTTGTGGATCTTAGGTTGAATTATCTAGATCTTGCCGAAAACCCATCAGGAGCTATAGAGCTTAGGAAAACTTTACCATCCGGAAACTAATGGGTGTTGCGAATTGGATGTAAGTTCAATTGTGTAAATTCTTGTTCTTATTGCATAAGAACGAGCAATGAAACAAGGGTATTCCCTACCCCCACAGTAGGGCATTGCAATTGACATCAAGGCAAGAAAAATCCGAAGGTTGAATGCTAAGAATTTAAAAAGGAACTCCACCTTACCAGGTGTTTTGAGCACTCACCCACATTATTTTTTGTACTTCTAATTTTAGGAGTACCATTTATGAAAGGATTGTTTGACCAAAGCTCTCATAAGAATCTTTTATAATGAATCATGTTAAATTCTTGGAGGGGCGTGCCAAGCCACCCCTATTGGGTCACCAACCCTATCCAAGGGGTTCTAAGTAACCATGATGAGAATGTGGACCGAACCCACCCACAAGAGGTCTCTCCATGGTGAAGGGGATGCAATGGTAGTGGAGAAGGAGAAGAGGAAGATGTGGGAGAGAAGAGCACACCCAATGTAGGTGTTGCCAAGAACGATAGAGAAGAGCATGCCCAATGTAGGTGCTGTCAAGAATGATATGACACCCTTATTGCAATTTCTCATATATATGAATAAAGAATATGGGCGGTCACTATAGGGCCTTTTACCCCAACAACCTCCCACTAAAAGGGCAATGCGCCAGGGAGTGAAAAAACAAAGAAAAGAAAAAGAGACAAGGTGACCCAACGCCCAATCGAAAAGCGAGTTGTGCAATAAGCGGGAACCTATGCGAAAGAAGAGTCAAGAATCCCTGAGTCCATGACATCTAGGAGACAAGTGATTCCGCAGCTCCATACAGTGGAGCAATCCAAGAATGCTTCTCATGAAGAAGCACAACTCATGAGTGCAATGCTATAATGCATAAGCATCAAAGTAGTACATAGCATCAGCGTGGCACATAGGAGACAACTAAGAGCACATGGATGCTCCAAAGTCAATCATAGAAGAAGGGCTAGCATCCTGGCAGATGGGGTCTCAAGATAGTATGCGGCCTCAATGAAGCGGAACACTGACATACGGCTATAGCATCAACCATAAAGCTCAATGAACGCGCATCAAGAGGCTTGAGAGATATTTGCATCTCATAAAAGATAGCATGATGACTGTGTATAACCTGCTGGGCATCTAAATCCCATAACCTGTAAGCCTGAAAGTCACCATCTGCATAACCAAGGAGGATACATTTGCATGACATAGGCATATCTGGCATACATACAAATGCCTAGCAACCAAACATCCTCAAGTAATCATAGGAGGGTCGCATGTCACTCCATGCCTCGTGTGGTGTAATACCATCTGAAGTCAGGCACGACATCCTATTAAGCAAGTAGATTTCTGTCATAAGGGCCTTAGCCCAAAAGCCATAAGATAACCCAGATGTGGTAAGCATAGAAGCAACCTTTTCCTATAGAGTTAGGCACATGCCATGAGCAATCCCATAATACCGTGGGCATAGGAAATCAATGCCAGACTGTTTACAATAGGACTAAAATCTGGGAGAGATAGCATGACTCTCATAATCCATCTGCAAGCACCTAGGCTTGCAACCAACAGAATCCATAAAGGTGTCAAGCATGACTGCACCAATCTCAATCCATACCAAGGGTAAATCCCAAACACGATGGGTAGCATGATCCATGAAGGTCACAAAATGTGAACCTCCACCAAGTGACTGGGTAGGCATAGGTCCATAAACTGCACAATGGACAAGATCTAGAGGATCATGCCTCTCATGATCACCATGAGCCAAAGGGGCTCTGCAAGGACCATAATAACAATAAGGGCAAGCATCAAGATCTGTATGTGACATAGGAGGCAGCAATGAGTCTGAACAAGACAAGATCTCCATCTCTCTATGGTGCATATGGCCTAGGCAATAATGCCATAACAATGCATGTGGTATTCAAATAACTGTAACCATAGAATCTCCCACATGAGAGACATGCATTGGGTAATGAGAACCAACTCTAGAACCTCTGGCCAAAACCAGGCAACCATGATAGATCTTCCATGAGCTCTCCTAAAGAGAAATAGAGTAACCTGCATCATGCAACTGACTGACAGAAATCAAGCTCTTACTGAGCATGGGAACATGTAGAACATCCATGAGCATAAGAGAAGTCCCATTAGGCAAAGCTAGGTGTATATCCCCTGTACCAACAATAGCATAAGTCTGCTCAAGGCCCAAATCAATACATCCATCAACCTCCCTGTAAGAAGAGAACCATGCTCTATGAGGGGTAGCATGAAAGATGCCATAGAGTCCAAAAATTAATCAAAGGCATAGGCCTGATCACTGAGCAAGTAAGTTGTAGGAAAACAAGATGACAAGAGGACATGCTCAACTGTATCATCATGGGTAACAACATGTACCTCACCACTAGTAATAGTCGTAACACCCGTTGCATCTCTTGTATCTCTGACTCTTTGCTCATGTCAAGTTTGTCTCTATCTTTGCTGCTCTTTAATCCATTTGAAACATTTTCTTTCAACATGCCCAAGCTTCCCACAATGGAAGCATACATTTGTAGAAGAAGAATCTGTAGAAGACAACAAGGAATCCAAGTCATCATGAATAGGTCTATCCATAGCATCTACGAAGCTTAAGGAGTTGAGGGCTATCCCAACAGAGGAAACCTAATCATAAACACAATCATATGCAAGTACATAAGTGGTAGAAGCATGCTGCAAAGGCTCATTAAACATCAATGGACTAGAGGACCTAAAGGCATCAACCAAGGATGCAAAAGCTCCCACATGAATAAGAGTCGGAGCCAACTGCATGACATAACCAGCCACAGTATGGTAAAGCATAAGACATCTGTCATAAGAGCATACGATATTCAGCCATGAAATCAGCCCATAACCATATGCATAAGCATAGGTCTACAGTACATAATGCCATTTGGGAAAAGCCAAGTCAAGCCAAGACCGGCAAGAGGCAAAAAATCCTGCAAGAGTCAAGCCCCAGGAAAAGCCCAAGTATTTGTACAACAACATCCAAATAGGTGGCTTTGTAAAGTACGTGGCAGTAGACAAAGTGCATAGCCAGGTAAGCATCAAGAGCAACTACTCTCTGATGACCTATATGGATAAAAGCAACCCAACTAGCGTAGAAGCTAGGCAACACAAAAGCAACAAAGCCATAACTGCTAAACCCAAGCACTATCAAGAAGTCCACTGATCAAGGAGTAACCAGAAAAGAACCAAGCATGAATGATCAATGAAAGGTCAATAACCAACTGCCAAGACAATGGAGCAAGCACTGCTCAAACATGTATCTACATCCAAGTAAATCCAAGATCCATAATCGGGGCATTATAAGGGCCAAATAGCATCCAAGCTACATAAGTGATAAGCCAACCAAATGCAAACTTCTCCACAAAACTCTCAAATGCAAGTTGATTCAAGCCCAAACATTTGCCAATCCCAAAAGCATCCACATCAGACATGAGTCCCATAATGGGTACCACGGGGCATAAACCTTGTCAAGTGAAATGCCAGCTGCAAAGAAAATGATAGTGAACCAATAATTGAGCTCTACTTTTTGCTCAAGAAGCATTCGGGAGCATAAATATCAAAGTGGCATCATCCAAACACATCAGCATATCATCCCGAGTAGTCAGTTGGGAGCACCCGTAGACCATAGGTATAACCAAAATGGAGATAAAATAACCTGTCAACCAAGGTGGCATAAATCCCAACCAAAAATGAAGTGTCCACATCCAAATCAAGGCTCAATAGCTCTCAAATAGCATATCCGGGCATATACCATGATGACCAAGCATCAATACATCCAACAAGACACCTGAATATCAACAGAGCATTATGCATAAGCTGTCCCTGATAAAACCTTGCTGCCCAAACAATGTATAAGTAAATCCGTGCATAAATCGAGCTATGAAAGCTCAAACCAAGTCCCAAAGCATCTCAAAACATTGGGCAAACATCCCCAAAGCATCTGTCATTTAGACTCTTACCTTGCCTAAATCAGGTTTTGATTGCCTGAGAAATGAGAACAAATGGGAATTTTGAGCCAAATTTTGAAATAGGTGCAAAAAAACGTGAGTTGCTACTGTGGGGCTTGCTGGTTATCCTGAGGATAATGGGGAAAATGGGGGCATACAAGGTGCCCAATGAAGTTCAAGGAACACCTACAAAGAGTCTACGAGGGTCGGGGAGAGGCGGGAGATGAAATCTTACCTCAGGGGAAAGAAGTCATGGCTGGCATTCAAGCTCCAAGCTCTAGGTCTTCAATCCAGGCTACCGGGCCAAGCTCCATGATCAAGCTCTGATACCAATTGAAGGGGATGCAATGGCAGTGGAGAAGGAGAAGAGAAAGATGCGGGAGAGAAGAGCACACCCAATGTAGGTGCTATCAAGAATGATATGACAACCTTATTGCACTTTCTCATATATATGAAAAAAGAATATGGGTGGTCACTATACACGAGCAGACCCAAGGGCCTTTTACCCTAACACATAGATTAGTTTCATTGTAGAAAGAAACTTGGGTGCCAAGGGGGTCTCTTGCTTTAAATCCCTAGCCTCAAGTCCTACTCAAATGGTCTACGCGACTCGAGATGGATTCTCAAGGTCCCTGTTACTAGTGCAATGATAGAATCTTGGAGGAAAAATGAAACAACATCCTTAGGATTGCAGGATCGTACAACAGATGAAAACTTGTACTTCAGATGGATTCTCAATATAATAATTACTTTTCCTTGAAAAAATTATCTGATACTGTCTTCGTGTCGTCAGGGCATTAGATTACATGAACGAACATGTATCTAACGGGACTAATCAAATGAAGCTATTTGTATATGTTCTCATTAATGTGCTCTTAGGTAATTTAGAAAAAAACTAAAAATGTTCCTATCACCAAGGGAAGTGGGTGGATTCAAATCCCTGATGGATACGCCCAATGGCTGGGTGGTCCTGGTGACCTGGGAGGCAAAAAGTCAATAAAGAATTTGATCTTAGGATGCCTGGGTTAGAACCCTGGCTCATACCATTTTAGGGGGCTGGAATGGGACTTTTCCCTATGGACAGAGAGGTTTAGTACATCCCTCTCGTTTCCCATTCTCTTTGAACCAAGTGCGGTATGGGTTTTCTTTGGTTTAGATGTTCTGCACAAAGTAGATCATCTAAAGACCAATGCTAGACGGCTACTAGAATGACCTATTTGTTAGAACTTTGAAAAACTTGGGTCGGTCCTTAGAGGGTTGACTGATACACTCCGTTGCAAGGAAGACTCGAGAGGTGCTATCTGACTAAACCTATGAAATGCTTCAAGAGGGCCAGGTATCATCCTTTAGATTTCCCTCCCAATGGACTACAAAAACGTGTCAAGGTCTGAACACGTTACAATAAAAGAGGTTCTTGTGCAACATGTGTTTATGCATAGAGAGCTATATTTAGAACTTGGAAGTTCAAATCTTCCAATGCATAAACCAAATTTTAAGGATTTTATTCTTAAGGTCTTTCTTTTCTTGAACTTGGCTCAAGGTTTTCCATTATAACATTTGTTCATTTGTCTTGTAGATGTCTATCCCTCTAATCTTGAGGAATGGCAACGGATTGAGTCTATTGTTGATGTGATTGATGTGATGCATAGCTTGATTAGAGAAGAGATGTACAAAGGTAGAAAGAAGACAGAGCTTACATAGAATTGAATATTCTTCTATGACTATTCTTATATTGTCCCCATGTAGCATAGCCAATGGGGATCAACATCCCCCTTCCTTTGCCTAGTTTTTCAAGCTTTGAGTGGCCTTTGCCAAGTCCAGCTACTAGTGAGGGCTATAGATGTAAAATATTTTCTGAGATACAGAGAGTATTAAAACCTGGTATCTTAAGTAGGCTAAGAAAAGTTAATTTGTTCATGCCTATAATATATTTGTTGACTTCTTTTCTAATGCTGAGATAATAATATCAAAGGCCATGCTTTCAGTGAAGAGAATAACATATGATCATGTTATGCAATTTGTTGATGAGGGATGGGACACTAGGATAGAAGGAAAAATGATATGTAAGATAGATCAAGACTCTATAGCTTGTAAATATATGATTGCTACTCGAAATTTCATTCTTAGCTTTTATTATAGTAGATGGCATTATGTGGTGGTAGTTTGGTTGCTTTAGACCAAAATCTTGATAATATTAGCAAAGATCCTATAGTGGATCTTGATGTTTGGTACAATGAGGAAATTATTGCAATCCTAAAGGTTAGATCATCATGTATGCTACATCAAGTGAGGATGGATTTACAAAATGAAGATATTGAACTACCATACTCATTTGTGTTCCAACTTAATAATAAACGAGTAAGTTTTTATATCATATTATATCCACTTAGGTGTATATCTGATTTCACTTCTTGATTAATAAACATTTGTAACATTTTTTTAAACAGATATCAACAAGGAGAGAGAAGAATATACAATGCAAGGATATTGAAGAAATGATCTCTTTACTATCAATATAAAATACATGTACAAATTTTGTGGAAAAATTTTGTTAGCCATCTCCATGACTTATACACAAGGGCTTACAATCAATGAGGCAGAGCTCTTTTTTTGAGAACTTTTCTTAGGAGAAGGGACATCCTTTCTAGGAGTTCTTTTGTTGCCTTGGGTGTTGAAGGCATAGCTTCACTTGTTGTAGTTACATGCACCTCCTCTCCTTCAACGTCCAAGCCTCCACTATTGTCCATTCTTGTCGATTGTATACAATTGACCATTATGTATTTCATGAGCTTTGCTCTTATATACCAAACATGCTCACTTGTATAGCAATCCCTTGTAAACTGTCATACATTTGTAAGAAAAGATTATTAGTTCATTGTTATTTTTTACAATGGACTATATTATTATCATCAATGGACTATTTTGCAATAAACCTCTATCTTAAAGTTTAGTACGTTTCACATTACCTTTATACATTTATCATCATTGAGATAAATAAATTAAACCAATCTTCTGGTATTTATAATTACTCTCCAGCCACAAGAGTAATTGTCATCCTGATGAGGACACTGCAATCAATATAAAGTAAAACTATGAAACTTGTTTATGGTAGTTTTTAGAATAAATTTTCTTAGTATGTTCCAACCATATTAATCAAGACCTTGCCACAACTTATCTATATTGCATTGTTGTAAGTAAGTCAAAAATTATGGGAGCCTTTTTCTCTAGCACTTCAATCAATCTTTTTACAACTCTGTACCAAAAAAGGAAATAAAATTTAGAGTAATTTACAAAAGAAAGATCAAAATATTTAGAGTACCTGCAAAAAAAGATCAAAATATTAAGGAAACCCTAGATTAGATAACTTATAACTTGGCATTTCCATGGCTTCCTTTTATAGAATTGATGAGAAAACATTGTCTCTCCATACAATATATTCTAGTTAGGCTCCAATGAGAATTGAAAACAAAAATATTTCAATAATCTAGCAAAAAAAGATTTTATAAAATCTAACAAAATATCAAATTACTTACTTTCCATTATATGGAATTAGAAGAACCTCCAAAGTTCAAAGTCAATTAATTTGAACCAATGGTCAAATGCACTTGCATCAAGCTCTCTCCTCATATAGTATGAGATAGATAAATCAAGAACCTTGATCTTTTGTTGTATATCAAAGGGGAGCTCATGCATTACACACCTAGCTAAGAAATGGAGATAGTAAACATCAACATGAAAGTCTATTACTAGAGGAATATAGTGAGTAAAAACAAATTTTGGTATACTATACCTCATCCTAGTAAGAAGAATAGAGTCATTCACTTCTCTCACTTTATTCTTGAGAATTTGAACACAGTCAGAGTCCAAAAATACCATATAAGATCTTTTGTTAATATCAAAGTAAAAGTAACAAACATTGAAGCCCTTAGGGTCAGCCCTTTCAAGAAGGGTAGATAACTCCTCTTTAAAATATGGGAGTTGTTCTACTTCATTTTCTTCATCCTTCTTTCTTTTATACTCCCTCCATTTATCAGCTTGCTCTTCTGTGGCCTTTTCCTCTTTCTCATACTATCTTGTGTTCTTTTCATGGGCGACATCTTCAACCTTAAGACCTCGATCATTTTTCTTATTTCTACATAGAGGCACATTTAAAATATTGAAAGCCTTCACATCAAAAAGGGGGACTAGCTCAAGGACCTTTGAAAACCTATATCTTAATCTCCTGAGAATTATTATGTCTTTATCTATAAGAGTAAGCCTATGTGCATGAGCAACACATATATAAGAATATTGGAAAACCTCAATCAAAAAATCTTCTATAGCCTCTTGAATATAGTTGAGAGCTGCCCTAGTCCATCTAAAACTATGAAGACTATGCTTGTCACAAATTTCTCTAACAAGCCTCTGAAAAGAAAGTTTTGGAATTGCATTATTCAGAGCCTTCATTGCACTTCTAATCTCCTTTAGGCATCTAACATGTTGTGAGAATCTTCTCCTGGCTTTGATTTCCTTGTAAGTTTGGAACGCGTGGAGGACTGATGGATCTTTGAAGCAAGACCTCTAGGATCAACTTTCTGCTTCCTTGTAGTGGCCTTAGTTTTAGCCATCTGAAACATCAAAGAAAACAAATAATACAAGTAAAATAGGATAAATCTCCAAATCTCTGACATAATGTTATCTAAAATCACTTAGTAGCAAACAAACACTAATCACGTAATCTACCTCCAATTTCAATAAAACAATGCAGGACAAGAGATATGAAATGCAAGGAGGCCTTCTGGACAAGAGAAAAAAACACCCTCTCGTGTTTCACACGTCACTTCTTTTTTGGATACATATTTGATCAAAGATAATTAATGTCATGAAGTTTTACAAGTCTCACAATAGTACAATTCTAATCCTGCAAAATCTCATATCTTATTCTCAATGAGTTTAACCCTTGAAAGAAGATCTATCTGAATGTTCACATCAATAATATTTAAATCTTATCTGAGTAATTATTTTCAACATTAAAGGAAAAAAATATCCTTTTGTGTCATCAAGCTCTGTTGATCCATGACTCCATTTCAAGAAACTTGCATTCCAAGCAACGTATGAAACAGGAAAGCTCTTGTCCATGAGAAGAGCCTTGATTTATTGCATTTCATACATCGGGTTTTTTTGGGATCATTTGAAAAAATGTGCATTAGAGGAAAAATTTTCCATTTGAAAAAACTTGCATTCTAAGCGACGTATGAAACACGAATGAACTCTTGTCCATTGGAAGACCATGACTAATCATTTGGAATCATTTGGCAAGAATTATCAAGTGATCCAGAGTTAGCTCATATTTATAAAAAAACTTACATTTTTGAGGGTTCAGCATGTATGTTGAGCAATGAAACCTTCTTTAATCACCTTGCGCTGAAGAATACATTTGCATTGTGACCAAGTTAGCATTGCGTTGGTGTGATTAAGCATAAAAAGAGCTTTGTCTTCAAAAAAATTCTTTTGTGGTTCAAAATTTGGGTTTAAAAGGATGTTGGTTTACATGTGTGGCTACTGCAATGTGTAGTTAATTTCACACGTGCGACAGACCGTTTTTGCATGGGAAGTTGTGCCATGTGTCACTTACTTTTTTGGCATGATTGCACTTTTATGGCTCCACTTTTAAAGGTAAACAATAATTCTTAGTGTTTTCTTTTTCATTTTAAGCACAACTCCTATGAATTAGTGCACTGTACATCTTGAACAAATGTGCGGTGACTGTTGGCATATATATATATATGTCAACTCAGGTCAGGTTTACATATTTTGTCTTGCCTTCGACGAGCTATTTATATTGTAAGCATTGCAAGCTAAACCAAGCGTATTCTAACAAAAAACCATTTATTCTCAGTAGTAGGGATTGCAAATCTTAGGCAACGAACTTTTTCTTGTCATTTTTTCTATGCAATCCTGAATTTCAAGGCATTGAAGATGATCAAATTTGTAACCTCTCCTATGAAACGATTTACTAACATATGAAACACAATTTTACCATTTGCAAATTGTTTTGAAAGTTTGTTGTCGCATTTCATGAGTCTTCAATGTCAAATAAAAAATGAATGATGAAACACAAAACTTAGAAATTGGTTTCACTTAGTTTTGAAAGTTTGTTGTCGCATTTCATGAGTCTTCAATGTCAAATAAAAAATGAATGATGAAACACAAAACTTAGAAATTGGTTTCACTTAGTTTTGAAAGTTTGTTGTCGCATTTCATGATACATCAGGAACTTAGAAATCCTATAAGGGTTTTACTTAGTTTTTCTATCGATATTGGTTCAATATTCTAGGAACTTCCCCACTTAGGACCTTTGGGATCCCCAAGGTTCTTCCCACAAGGAGTTTTAGATAAATTCCCACTATAATTCCCACATTATAAATTATGACAATATCATAAGCATGAGCTTTTGCGACAAGAGAGGGATTGAACGCCTAGATAGGTCAGGAGGCTGCTAGTGCAATTGCCCTAAGCTAGGTTTGTGGTATTTCCCTTAGAGAAGTTCATGATTTTGAATCGTGTAGGGAAAAACTAGGATTTTCCCACATAGGAAAATGTCAAAAAAAAATTTTGTTCCCTTTCACATGATTGATCTTAGGTTCCACACCTATCATTGCCATTCTCTCTTATCAACCATTAGTGTTGTCAGTGCTAGAATTACACATTAGTGGAGACATAAGTTGTATCTCTCCACACACGTAACTAGCCTCCATTCCACTATCTGAGTAGAATACTGCATTCACTTGAGCAACACTAAGATATGTATGGGTTATCACCTACAATATGCAAATTGAAATTATCAAGAGTTCACCTTGAGAGAGAACATAATAGGCATTGGAAGGATGGAGTTGAGTGGGCAATATGACGTTTAAGGGAGTGACATCCATTAAACGATGGGGTTTTGATGTTCTAGATGAATTGTTTTGAACAAATTTTTTGGATGTTTTAAATGCAATTTCGTCAATTTTTTGGTTAAAGTGATGTGTGAAATGCGATTTTATGAACTGTGAGTAGTTTGGATCATTATTTTTGCATTTCATGAGTCGCGAATGTATAACAAAATTTGATCGATGAGACGCGGAATTTCATGCTTTCTCTACTGCATAAAGGGTGAATTCACTTCATTCATCTTGCATTTCTAAATCTCTAACATAACAAAAACATTAAATTTGTCAAAATTCAAAAGCAGTGCCTCGTAGGTTTTGACTTAATTTTTTAAGCAATCTTTCTTTAGTCTTCTGGATATGAGAAAATGTGAATTGGTATATTATGCCCCTAATTTTAATTTTTTATTTTTTGGATTTGGTTTTGTGAGTGATCAGGATGACTAAAAGGAAGTTTTCTTTAGAGGGAATTGAGGAGGAGGATCTGGAGCATACCTATGATGAAAAGCTCTTTGATTTTCTTCATGCAACTTTGACTCTTGTTACGGCTTGTAGATTAGAAGTTTCAGCATCATTGACACATATGGCCTCAGTAAGGCTGACTCCACTGCCATGAGGCTGACTCCATTGCCATGGGCTTGGCCTCCCGGGCACTCCCCCTTTCGCGTTCGGTGTCCGAATTGAAGTTCGAAAAATCTTGGGCATCCGTCTTGAAGTCCTCGACTTTCGGGCATCTCCCAGGGTCTCATTTGACATGCCAAAAAATTATGAAAATTTACCAACTATCATCCAGTGGGTCTTTTAAGCACTTTCGGGCATTGCCACTTAAAATCGTATTGATTGCAACCACCGCCTTCGACGAAGTCTATTTTTCCCTTGAAATTCAAAATTTTTGGCTATTTTTAAACACTTCTCGGCATAAAAAATCATCTCTCGCAAACTGTCTTGATATTGCAGTGCTCCTTTGTACCCGCTTTGGAGAATCGCCATCATTATGCCACAATTCTTCAAATCCTAGTGCTGAATATTAATTACCATCATCATCTAGAGGTTATGTTACTAACTATCTCGGAGATATTTGGTCTAATAGATGTGCCAAATTAGGACAAGCTATGTGATTTAGAGGATGTGGCCAGGGTTTTAGTACGAGTTGCATGGGGCATCACCATATGAAGTGGAAGATTAATGATAAAAGGTGGGATACTACCTCTTGGGAATAGTCTGAAAAATTGGTTTAGAGTGTCAAAAACCTAAAAAAGAAAATAAACAAATCATTGGCTCATCAAATCTCTTGAAGATTGCAACACTAATGATTCAACAATAGCCACAAGGTGTAAGAAGTGATGTGCATGACTATTTGACTACTCAAATTATTTTGAAAGTAGGATGGCCTACATTAAATAGCGAGGGCTAATTGTGTGTTTTTTCAAGAAGAGAGACAACTTACGTTTGCATTGCCCACCACAATAGAGTGTTGTGGCCTATAGGAAAATAAGGGCTGAGTTGCAAGTCAAATATTTGTGAAGATTCAGGCTCATTTGTTTGACTCCTTGTCCAACTGTAGGTTAGCTGGATGAAATATGTGCTCAATAAATGAGTTGGGACCTAACTCTAGTTAGAAGTGTGGTTAGGTTAGCAGTGTGGTTTTGATCTCTATTGTAGTGTGAGTACTAGTGAGTTAGAGAATAATAATGAAGAAAACTATGGAGAGTGAGAGTAGATTTTAGATGCCATTTTTTGAAGTGAGAAAGAGTCCGGGAGGCCATCAAATACCAAATTTTCATGCAAAATGAAACAGTTACATATTAGTGAGATGGATTTTCCTAGATGGAGTTTGATACTGGGAACCCAATGCAAGTCTCGGTTTGTCGATCAGAGTCTGTTTGAACCCCCATTTAATCCATGCAAGGTTTGGCATTATAAAGCAACTATGTGATCTGGAAGTCGAAAAGTGCATGATGGTGGCTAGGTTTATAGATTTTGGCATCACAAAGCCAGGATGCCAGCCAGATCTCAAATCAGAGTTTGTTCCAACCTCCATTTGCAAAAAAAACCACTTTGACAAAGTGTGAAAACTCCAAGCATGAACTAGATATTTTGGGGTTAAAAGCTAAGAGGAAAGATTTCAATTGTGTGATGATAAAAAGGGACCTGAATCAAGGTTGGATGGGTTGTCAGTGCCCATTGAAGAGCATTAGCAGGCCTCCAATTTCGAAATATATACATCATAAGGCGTGATTTCATGAGCACGTCTTCGAAATATGTACATCATAAGGCGTGATTTCATGAGCACGTCTTCGATTTCATCATTTTATGATAAATTTTGGTTGGAAATGGTTAGAAATGCTTGTATTTGATGGTCAATGTTCTCATTTATCAGTCATGTTGAAGAAATCACATAAAAACAATCACATAATAATTTTATGCTAAACACGTAAAACTTGAGACTGTGAGATTTAAGAGAAAATATGCAGTTTTTGGGTTTTCGTCATGCATATGTTGTTACTATGGATTGAAACATGCCAAGAAAATCATTTTCAGTAAGATCAACCAATCCAAACCAATAAAAAGGTAAATATGAGTAATTTTTTATAAATAAATAAAAATAGAAAAAAATAGGTTTTTCACATTTGAAAAATTAAAAAAATAATATTTATGTTTGTGAATATATGGTAGAGAGCTGAAGCATGAGGTTTAGCCTTAGTTCAGCCCTATCTCTATGATAAAGTGGATTTTTATTACTTTTGTAAAAAAGAAATACATGAAAAATACAACATAAATCCACCAATGAATGCATAACTCTAAAATGTAGGGAGAAGGGGGTTATTGAGTGGTTAAAGTATGTTGAATTCTGAAGTTTTATGATGCATGTCATATAGGGTTCGTTATTGTCTAAAATTAATAGGGTCTAGTAGCATGAGAATGCTCGGTACTAGCCCTAAGCAACGAAGCAATCACGTATTAGAAGAAAAGCATGAAAAGAGCTATCTTCACACTTTCACATTGTTGATTGTTAATGAATAAAAATTTGTAAGCATGATATTCATACACAATTGTATTGCACGCACCATATGGTATCATATCCTAGATGCATAGCACCTATTTGTATAAGCGATGACCTATGTTGAGAGTGTGAGGTATCCCAAAATACAGGGCTAGAGATTCAGTTCTTTGGGGGAAACTAAGTCATGTTTATCTATTATCTCTTGGATCGATCAATTGAAAGAGTGGAGTTTGTTTTGAATGTGTTCTATGTTTTCACGGCGCATCTCGGGGGCCAATCCCTGAGGTGTAGGAGACTCGTAGTGGAGCCGCGGTGATTAGGCAAGGGGTGCTCCCTTTGTGTGTGCTTATACAATGTATAACACCAATTTGTTTGGAGACTTCCTCTGAGGAGTGTGGGGAAGGATATTTGTTGGGCTACAAAATGTACAAACGTAAAGTTCTTAGACGTTCCTGGCCGCGAGGCTGTGTGAGGTGGTTTGGGGTGTGTAGTGGAGGCCCGGCTAGTGCCATAGAGCCAATGTTAGGCCCATTTTACATCCCGATAGGTTGTGTATTTTCCGGGAGCCACTAATAAGTGATGGTTTCCAAATCTTGGTCAATAGGTACCAGTTTATTAGTATATGCCAAAAGGCACTGAGATAGGTTCAAAAGACTATCAAGTCGAGCTTTGGAGGCAAGAAAGAGCTGAACATGGGCTAGACGGCGGGCCAAAATCATTAGAAGATATTATCTACAAAGGAGTGATCCAATATCCCTACAAGGGAGGGGTCTTAACAATCCTAGTTCAACACATAGTGTGTTAGGAGGGGGAAGTTCTAGTACTTCTCCTCTTAACAACCCCAGTCCTAACACATAGTGTGTTAGGAGGGGGAAGTTCTAGTACTTCTCCTCTTCCAGTTAGTCAGTAGTCCACTTCGAGTGGAGTAATAGTTCCGATTGTTCAAACTCCTTTAGCAAATCCGATTGTTACTATGGCACAACCCATTGCAATCCCAGCAAAAACGTCGGACTTGCCAGCCTTAGGGTTTTCTCTACCCATTTTTAATGGGTTAGCAAATGAAGATGCAAAATTTCATATCAATGAATTCCAAAAGTTAATGTCTACCCGTCGAATTCAAGAAGAACACCTGATGATATTCTTTAATATGAATTTGAAAGGACGAGTTGCAGTATGGTATCAAAGCCTAAAAGTTGAAACCATAACTGTGATTGAATTTTTCTTTGTGGGCTTTTGGAGAGAATTTTCCCCTGAAAGGGGAGGTCAGTATTGGCTACGTGTTCTCAATGTAACACGTCCAGAACCTCATGAGAATGTTCGTGGGTATGCCAATAAACTAAAGGAAGTATTTTGTAAGTTGCAAACCTATATTCCTATTCTAGTTGCTGCTCAGTTGCAATAGTTTTTGAATGGGCTAGACTTTAACATTCAAGAACAATTGAGTAATGTTGCTCTTGCTAACATTGATGTAGCCATTATATGAGCAAGGGAGGTAGAATTGCGATTACAAGAATCCTATACCTCTAGGGAAAACATGAATTCGAGTTTAGGTATTGGAAATACTTTAGTACTGACAAATGGAGGTCAAGGGATGCCCATTGTTGAGATGGCAAGCTCAACACGTACAGATATTGATGATGGACCGCCTAGCTAGATGGGTCCACACGTCTATACTTAGCACGTTGGTGGTTATTATGATAATCACATGGCCACTGACTTATCACTTATTATATTTAGTTTGTTACACTTATTTACAACTGGCAAAGATATAGCGCCAATAGATTAGTGTAATTTGTTATGCATTGTTTGACTTAGTGGGCTACTTTCCTTTATGGTGTTTCTTATCTATACTTTGTGTACATTGTATAGTGTGTTGAAGAAGAAGAAGAAATTAGGGAGAAAATGTTTTTGGCCTCCATCTCTCTTCTTGTGTTCTTGAGTGAGCTTCCTCTTGTGTATATAGTGTGTGTTTGGCATAGTAGCTCAAGTAAGTCCCCCCACCACACAATCCTTGACATGGTATCAGAGCTATGCTATTGAGAGAGGCTGATTTTGAAGGCTGAAGTGAAGAAAAAGAAGCAAGGTTCAAGCAAGCAAGCAATGGGTAATAAGCTCTCCCATTCTTCCACTTTTTCTATTGGATAGTGCTTGTGGAGGCACCGAAAGCAGGGTAGAGTGAAAATATCAGATTGTTGTGAGATTTGGTGTGCGACCAAAGCACTGTATATTTTTTTGGATATCTAAGGCTATTTCAGGCATTGTTTTAGAGTCGCAAGGTTGCGGACAATAGTTTTAGGGTACACGATGATTTCGGCTATGTTGACCAAAAGTGGTTGTACATGTTACAGATTTTGAATGTATAATTTTTGAGGTGTTTGCCCCAGGAAGCAAACATAAGGTTTATCTGCAAACAAGTTGCAGATTACATGTACTATTGAGCAATCAGTGAAAAAGGTTGCTTGGTGTATTGTTGTGCACTTGTTGTGAAAGGTTGTAGGAGAATTGCTTGCTATGTATTGTATCATTTTTTGTGATAATGGCAGAGAACAGTGAAAATCCCATTATTGAGAAGCTCGATAAGAACAACTACCCTTCACGAAAGTTCCCTGTGACGAACTTCCTCGTTGGAAAGGGCCTTTATGAGTTTGTATTAAAGGCTTGGAAAGATTGGAATGCAAAAGACAAAAATGTGATGTATTGGCTATCTGCAGTCATTGATAATACTATGCTTGGACATATTAAGAATTCAGAAACTTCACATGCAGCTTGGACAATTTTTGAAAATATGTTTTCAATAAATACAAAGGCACGAAAGATTCAACAACAAGAAAGAGTTGAATACCTTGAAGAAAGGGAAAATGTTTGTCAATGAGTATGTTTTGAAGATGAGGAGCATTGCAGATGCTTTAGCAGTGATTGATGCAATGCCTAATGATGATGATTTGGTTTCATCCACTTTGAGTGGCCTTAATAATGAGAAGGCATGGAAATCATTTATTATTTCAATATACGTACGGAAGCCATTTCTAGATTTTGATGAGCTGGTCTCTCTCATGATTATCGAAGAGATCAATATGAAGGGTGACTCGTTTTTGGAAGGGGATGTGCCTCTTCGAGAGGCCATGGTATGGGACATGCTGGCGATAACTAGCAAAATAGTTTCAATCAGCAATTTGGTGAAATGCAAGTTTGAGGAGCTCGAGGAAACTTTAGAGGCAGGGGAAGCTCTAGAGGAAGAGGTGGATGGCATAACAGAGGTTTTGGAAATTTTGGTATTGTTTGCCATTATTGTGGCAAAATAGGTCATATTGTAGCCCATTGTTATGCTAAGAAGGAAGATATTCGTAGTGGTAAACTGTAGCAAGGAAACTATGAAACTATGCATCATCTTCATAATAGAATGAAGGAAAAAATGAGCATCTATTTGTTATGAAGCATATGATGAATGCAGTTAAAGGAAAGGGGACTTATGATGATGTATGGTATGTCGATTCAAGTGCATCTAATCATATGACCAGTCATGTTGAATGGTTTGGAGGGATGCAGGACTTACAAAATCCAGGTTATGTGCATACATGTGATGATTCATGCCACCCAATTTCACACATTGAAAATATTTTCTTGTCCTTGTATGATGGCCAAACAAAGATTCTGATAGATGTATTACATATGCCATCAATCACAAAGAATCTAGTGTTTGTTGGCCAAATCGTAAAGTAAGGGTTGCAAGTTTGATTCAATGCAAAAGGTTGTTTTGTAGAAGACTTTAACAATAAGTGTACGTTGGTTGCAAAAAAAAGTAGAGTTGGCCACATGTTCACTCTAATTGCTAGAATTCCCACAATGGATGCTGCTATGTATACTGAAGGAAAAGGAGTGGTTGCAAACATTGAAATATGGCATAAACGTATTGGACATGCAAATATTCAAAGGCTGAAATTAATGCAGTCCAAAGGATTGGTTACAGGGTTGCCTTCTTTTAGAGTTGCAGAATTTCATAAAGTTTGTGAAGCATATCAATTTGGTAAGCAGGCAATACACTCCTTTTCGCATGACAGTGAAGTGAGTAGAAATATACTTGATGTAGTGCATATAGATGTTTGGGGGCCTACATAGAATGTATCTCTTGGTGGTAGCAAATACTTTGTCACATTTATTGATGACTATTCAAGGAAGCTATGGGTATATTTCATGAAGGAAAAGAGTGATGTATTTGAGCACTTCAAATCTTTCAAGGCAGCTATTGAAACAGAAATAGACTTGAAAGTTAAGTGCTTGAGATCGGATGGAGGGGGAGGGTACCTCTCTAATGAGTTTAGTGACTTCTTGAGGACTCATGGGATAAAGAGGCAATTTATTTGCAGGTTTACCCCATAGCAAAATGGGGTTGCGAAAAGAAAAAATAGGCATATTGCAGAAGTTGCACAGGCATTAATGGTTGAAAAGAATATGCCAATTTTTTTTTGTCTGAAGCTATTCATAATGTTGTCTATATTATGAACAGAACCCCCACAGTTGCAATTAATGGGATGACCCCCGAAGAATGCTTTACAAACAAGAAGCCCGATGTATCACACTTGAAGATATTTAGTTGTGTTGTATATGTTTATGTGCCAGATGAGCTGCGGAAGAAGCTTGATCCAAAGGCTGAAAAATGTATTTTTATTGGATACTCTTTAGAGAAAAAATAGTATCATTGTGGTGAGTTCAAAGTGAGCAGGGATGTTATTTTTACTGAGATGAGCAATTGCTATACACATATTGGTGATGTGTTAGATGATGATAATGATCATGATAGCTATGTGTAGAAAGAAAAGCAAGAACCGCAGAGTCTTAGTGGACCAAAAACATCATCTAGTACTACACCTATAGTGAGCCCTTGGTCTGGGAGACTAAGAAGTAGCCCCACATTTTCAGGTGGATTTATAAGTGTTGCAACCAAAGATAAAGGAAAAAAGAAAGTGCTAGATGGTAGGTGCATAGAGAGCACATGGGAATGTAAAGGCTCCATTGAGTGATCGAGTGGTACACATGTCTAGCAGGGTCAGATACCTTGTTAAAAGATTTAGTTTTGAAGGTTATTCAGCTCACTATTATGCTTATTTGGTGAAGGTAGTTGAGGATGTTGAGCCCACTTTTTTTGAGGATGTTGTTAGTGATGCTCATTGGGATGCAGCAATGGATGAGGAGATGGCTACATTAGAAGCCAATAAGACTTGGGATTTGGTACCCTTGCCTAAGGGTAAGAAAGCTATTGGCTGTAAGGGGGTAAATTACAAAGTCAAGCGTAATGCATATGGTTTCGTTAGCAGGTATAAGGCTAGGCTGGTCGCAAAAGGCTATGCTCAAACATATGGCATAGATTATGAAGCGACATGCAATCCAATTGTTGCTAGGATGGCAACTGTTAGATGTGTGATTGCCTTGGTAGCCAAAGGTTGGAGTTTGGAGCAAATGGATGTTAAGAATGCCTTCTTGCATGGTGAATTGCAAGAAGAAGTGTATATGGAGCAGCCAACAGGTTATGAGGATTTAGAGCACCCCACATATGTATGCAGGTTGAAGAAGGCGCTCTATGGGATGAAGCAAGCACCTAGAGTATGGTATGACAAGATTGGAAAGTATATTGTCAATATTGGATTTTTTTATTTCAAAAGCAAGTTTATGTGAGAAGGGGAGATGCAAGTTTGGTCATCGTAGTCATTTATGTGGATGACTTGATTATTATAGGTGACAATGACAATGGGATTGTTGAAGTTAAGGACTTCTTGAAGAAGAAGTTTGAGATGAAGGATTTGGGTGTGTTGAGATACTTTCTTAGTATTGAGGTGATCAGATGTGATAAGGATATATGGCTATCCCAAAGGCAATATGGCTTGGATATGTTATCCAAGTATGGTATGACAGCACGTAAGCCTCTTTCAGTACCATTTGATTTACATGACTATCACAAGGCCACAAGGCCACAATTGAGCTACGCTGTTATTATTGTCAATCTGTTTATGTAGATGCCTAGAAAGCCTCATTTGGATGCAGTTAGACATATATTGAGTTATGTGAAGTCCACTTTACATTATAAAATTTTTTATGAGATAGGTAAGGATGTGCAGGTCTTTCGATACACAGATGTAGATTGGGCTGATAGCATGTCCAATAGACGATCTACTAATGGATTCATGTTTTCCCTTGGTAGTACAGTAGTTACATGGTGCAGCAGAAGCAACCTATAGTTGCTTAATCGAGTATAGAGGCTGAGTATAGAGATGTTGCTATGGCAACATGTGAGGTGGTATAGCTGCAAAATTTATTAGGTGATTTGGATGTGTAGGGAGATGGTCTAGTTGTCATTCACTGTGACAACATGAGTAGTATACAACTAGCTAGGAATCCAATGTTCCATGCTAGGAAAAAACACATTGACGTGCATTACCACTTTGTGAGAGAGAAGGTACTTGCAAGAGAGATTGACTTGGTATATGTCAACACACAGGATTAGATAGCTTACATTTTCACAAAGGCATTGGGTGTAGAGAAGCTTCACAAATTTGGAAGCTTACTTGGAGTTGCAGAGATAGAGTTGAGCTTGAGGGGGAGTGTTGAGATGGCAAGCTCAACACGTGCGGACATTGATGATAGACCGCCTGGCTAGATGGGTCCGCACATCTACAGTTATCACATTGGTGGTCATTATGATACTCACATGGCCACTAACTTATCACTTATTATATTTAGTTTGTTACACCTACCTACAACTAGCAAATATATAGCACTAGTTGATTAGTGTAGTCTATTATGCACTATTTAACTTAGTAGGCCACTTTCCTTTATGTTGTATCTTATCTATACTTTGTGTACATTGTATAGTGTGTGGAAGAAGAAGAAGAAATTAGGAAGAAAATGTTTTTGGCCTCCATCTCTCTTCTTATGTTCTTGAGTGAGCTTCCTCTTGTGTATATAGTGTGTGTTTGGCACAGCAGCTCAAGCAAGTCCCCCCACCACACAATTCTTGAAAGCCATAAGTACTCCCAATGGGAGAGGAAGCATGATCCGAATCTATCCATGATTCCGGCTCCTCCCAATGTGACCGTGTTTATGGCTAGTTAGATGGCTCCACCAAATGTTGGAAGCCAAACGATAAATCCTACCGTTGTTCCAAGACATGAACAGCTAATCCACAATCAAGTGGTTATGCCAATGGAACTAGGTAGACGATTGCAGCTATGAGTCAAGTGCCTCAAATGTTCTCAGCAAAGTTAATGATATGATGAAGCACTATATTGACATGATCACTAAACAATATAGGCAAAGAGCCGTTGATGTCAATTTCCTTAAGAAATATCAAAATTTGATAAGGAGCCGATGCCCCCCGTGAAGAGGGTGCTCCCTCAAGATTCAACTATAAGTGGTGTGATGGCCAACATTTGCCTAGAAATTGTCCAAATGTTAAATGTGGCATATGCAAAATTTCTGGCCACCTAGCTAATACTTATTGGAGCAAGATTTACATGACTATCACAAGATCAGATGTAAGGTGCCCGTGCATCTTGACTATCCAGGCATGCTTTTAGCGGTCTATGAAGAAATGAATCTAAGCGTCGTTGCATGACACTCCCATTGAATTTTCTGGGCTTTGTTGCCTAGGGTTTCTTGAATCCGCCTCGCAACAGAACATTCACAACCAAACCTACTAGGATCGACCTGAATTTTGGGCTCCTAGTGGCCAAGGTCTCCTAACAGCATTCTAGCATTGGATCCTGGACATCCTACTTTACGCAGAGATACCCAAGCCAAAGCAGACCCATGCCGCACTTGGTTCAAAGAGAATGGGAAACAAGAGGGATGGGCTGCTCGACCTCTCTTCCCGTAGGGCATAGTCCCATTTCCATCCCCTAAAACAGCATGAATCAGGGTTCTATCCTAACAATTTCCAAGGTCAATGACCATAAAACCTTGTGAGAAGTCTCCCAGTTCTTTGGGACCACCCTGCCATAGGAGGGACATATTGGGGATTCTACCGACCCGCTTCCCTCAATAGCTTTATTTTTCTAATTAGGTCCTACCATATTTATGTGTGACACTTAAAGTCAACTTCGTTAATTAAGCCTTTTAGGAAACAGGGTTCGTTCGCATAACTCACAGGACACACACGAAAATAGAGCAAGAAAAACAAGTTCATACAAATTTCTTAACTTAACTTCACGTTAATCTTTGTCTCTCGCCCATACAGGAGAAATTATGTACCACTTCTGTCCAACAGAAGTAATTGGTCCAAATCACATGGCACCACAATTCTATTCTTTATCTAGAATAGGATATCCCAACATGCCTAGACGTTGGGGGCCACACAGGTCTTCAACTCCATTCTAGACCATAGCAAGGGGTCCCGCAAGCTTTGTAGGAGCAAAACATCATTCCTGTGGTTGGCCTTTTCACCACTTGACCTTCGGCCCATGAATCGAGTAGTGGCCTCTTTGGCTTAATCTGTGGTGCGATCATGGAGGTGATCCACCTGTGCAAAATATCCTTTCTTAATTAAATCCTTTAGGAATCCAGCACAACAAGCTGGCATTAAGCCCTAATATCATTTTCTAGGAAAACATTCCTTTATTCCCATGGAAACTTGTCATCATAGACCCTTGCCATGCATTTACCATAAATCACAAGCACTTGGAACAATCATCCAAAAAACAAACTAACAACGAGTTGAATGTAAAAGCATTTAGGATCTTTTTTATCAACCAACAAAAAACCAATTGTATTCTTCCCAAACAATGCAAGAATAGTGGTGATAACATTTCCATCGTCGTATATCTGCTCTCCCCCTTGGGATCAAAGAGCGATTCTATGTAAAATTTACTTAATACTTGTATGCACAATTTTTAATGTTATGATTATGCCATTCATAACCCCTAACCAATTCTTCCTTGTAATTGCTCTATCAACAAATAAGCCATTTGTAACTAGGTACAATTAACTTCCCTTGATACATGCACTTTGCACGGTCAATCTTTTGGATACGTGAGATGAAAGTTATCCCTTTCGATGACCTATAGTTGTGCATCATAGTATGGGGCTTAATGTATCCCCCCCCTCAAAAATTCCCCCCCGCCCCCCCCCCCCCCCCCCCCCCTTCAAAATTCGGCCCTCCCCTCCCCCCCCTCAACACACCCCACACCACCCCACCCCTCCCCCCCCCTCCAAAATCCCCCCCCCCCCATGACATCCCCCCCCCAATCAAAACAAGCATCTATCAATTTGGAGATACATTACTTACGACCAGTACTGCAATTCGATTGACAATGATGCCTTCGCCCAAAGCTTCATTGCTGTTTGTAGGATTGCCATCCGCACGGACATCCTTCGCTTGGAGACCATCGTCCGCAAGTAGATTCAAGAAATAAAGAAGGCAGAATAGATTCAAGATAGGAGAGCGTAAGAGAAGATGGCTTAGTTAAAGACCAAGATAGGGAAAAATTGAGCTAACTCTCTCCCTTGCAACCTCATGGGGTAATTATTCTCTCTCTCTCTCTCTCTCAATCTTTCTCTCACAATCTCTTGGAGGGATATCCTTCTCTCTACCTCTCTCTTGCAGCCTCTCGAGGTCTCCTTGTGCTTTTGTGTCTCCCCATGCCTCATATTTATAGTGAATTAGAGAAGAGGGCTTGTGGCTGAGAAGTGGAGATCTTTGTTGAGGGGATCTTGGAAAAATCAGTGATCTGATGCTTAGATCATAAATCTGATGGTTCCATTGGCTCCGAAAGAGGGGTAAAACACCAAGAAACTTGATTTGAAAGTTCTCAGTTCACTCCTTTTCTCCGTTTGGTGTTGTTTTTTGTCTTAGACTGTGGTTGTGGCACGTGCAATTTTGCAAATCACTCTCTTTATTTTTTTCTTTTTATAAAATCTCCAAAGCTAACTAAAATATCACTTGTATTTTCTTTTAAATGACATCCAGTTCTAGAAATCTCCATATCTTTTAAGGACGATATCTAAAATATCTAGAATATGCTAGTTTTGCCCAAAATCTAATATTTTTGGACCATCCAAACTATACAGATTAATACTAATGATTAATATAGCTCATAAGTCTCGTTCACGTTGTAACTTCTGTGAAGGGTGGCTATGGTCCTTATCAATCCGAGAAAAATATTCAATTTACAACTCTCAAATTTTTTCAACACATATTTTTAATTAAATTAAAAATATTTAATTATTAACATTAATTAGTTTTTTAACTTTAGTAAGTCTTTAGTTAGTAATCTTCCTAACTTATCAATCGACAGACTAACTTTTGAACTAACCAACTAATTTTTAATTGTGTGGAAATATTACACCAAACTTGAGCTATTTTGTTGGCATTGTCAGTCAGTTTATGCAAATGCCTAGAAAGCCTCATTTGGATGTAGTTAGATGTATATTGAGTTATGTGAAGTCCACTTTATATTATGGACTTTTTTATGAGGGCGGTAAGTATGTACAAGTCTTTGGATACATAGATACAGATTGGGCTAGTAGCATGTCCGATAGAAGATCTACTACTCGATTCATGTTTTCCCTTGTTGGTAGTGCAGCACTTACATGGAGCAGCAGAAGCAACCTACAGTTGCTTAATCGAGTACAAAGGTTGAGTATAGAGGTGCTGCTATGGCAACATGTGAGGTGGTATAGCTACAAAAGCTATTAGGTGATTTGGATGTGAAGGGAGATGGTCCAGTTGTCATTCACTGTGATAATATGAGCAGAATACAAGCTAAGAATCCAGTATTCCATGCTAGGAAAAAACACATTGAGGTGCACTACCAAGATCAGATAGCTTACATTTTCACAAAGGCATTGGGTGCTGAGTTGCAGAGATAGAGTTGAGCTTGAGGGGGAGTGTTGAGATGGCAAGCTCAACACATGCGGACATTGATGATGGACCACCTGGCTAGATGGGTCCACACATCTACACTTATTGCGTTGGTGGTCATTATGATACTCACATGGCCACTAACTTATCACTTATTATATTTAGTTTGTTACACCTACCTACAACTAGCAAAGATATAGCACCAGTTGATTAGTGTAGTTTGCTATGCACTGTTTGACTTAGTAGGCCACTTTCCTTTATGTTGTATCTTATCTATACTTTGTGTACATTGTATAGTGTGTGGAAGAAGAAGAAGAAATTAGGAAGAAAGCGTTTTTGGCCTCCATCTCTCTTCTTATGTTCTTGAGTGAGCTTCCTCTTGTTGTATACAGTGTGTGTTTGGCACAACATCTCAAGCAAGTCCCCCCACCATGCGATTCTTGATAGCCATGAGTACTCCCAATGGAAGAGGAAGCATGATCCAAAATATGGCCATGTTGCCAGCTCCTCCCATTGTGACCATGTTTATGGCTAGTCAGATGGCTCTACCAAACGTTGGAAGCCAAACGATAAATCCTACCGTTATTCCAAGAAATCAACAGATAATCCCCAATCAAGTGATCAGGCCAATGGAACCAGGTAGACGATTGCTATGAGTCAAGTGCCTTAAATGTCCTTAGCAAAGTTAATGATATGATGAAGCACTATAGTGACATGACCACCGAACAATAGAGGCAAAGATCCATTGATGTCAATTTCCTTAAGAAATATCAAAATGTGATAGGGATCCAATGCCCCCTGTGAAGAGGGTGATCCCTCAAGATTCAGCTCTGTAAGTGGTATGACGGCCAACATTTTCCTAGGAATTGTCAAAATGGTAAATGTGACATATGCGAAAAGTTCGGCCACCTAGCTAGTACTTGTTGGAGCAAGATTAGTTCTCTCTAAGAAGGAAGTAAAGGCCATGTCCAATCAACCATCGAGCACAAGGGAATAATGTCTCGCAAGATGAGGGACCGAAACATATACTACAAAGAGGGAAAGCTGTTGTAGAGGAGCTGCCTAGTGGTAGTGGAGTTAGACTTATGAAAGATGTTTGTGTCAATGGCACTGAAACTTCTAATTTTTGGGTTGTTACAAGAGGTCAAAATGGTAAACCCTAAGCAAGATGATACGGGGATGCAAGTCCCTAATCCCAATATGGAAGGCAAACCTCTAAAAGCTATTGATGGTAAAGTTGACCCCAAGAAGGATAAGGATTTACAAAAGAAGAAGGCAAAAGAAGAATGGTCTGGCAAGAAAAGAGAGCTCTTGCTAGCTATCATGAATTCGATTTAGTGAGTTCTCTTTGTGAAGTTAAGCCATAGTTGTCTCCAAGAGTATGCAAAGAATTTAAGCCAGATGTAAATCTCATGCAGTTAATTAAGTTGTCTCCAAGAGTATGCAAATAATTTAAGAAGTTTCTTTAGCGAGTTCTCTTTGCGAAGTTAACCTAGATGTAAACCTCCTACAGTTAATTAAGTTGTCTCCACGAGTATGCAAAGAATTTAAGAAGATTTTTTGCACTGAGTATATCATTGAGCCCTTAGGAATAGCGTGATTAGGAGATGATTGTTTTGAACATGTTAAAAAGCATTGTCCAAGGGTAACAACATATGTTGATGGAATACTAGTGCATCATGCTATTGTGGATACATGATCTTCTGTCAATATTATGAGTTCAGAATTGATAGGAGAGGTTTGGATTAGAAATTAAAAAGAATACCTCCATGATTCTTCGAATGACTAATGATAGTTTAAGACAACCCAAAGGTTGCACTAATAAAGTCCATGTGATCGTTTTGCCAATGTGGAAGGAATTTTTGACTTTAGGGTCATTAGATTTGCAGGGTGACCTAGCTATCAAGTATTGCTAGACAAGTCGTGGATCTTACAAGCAGACTATCACGTTGATATACCTGTTAGTCGATTAATCTTTGGCAAAGGTGCTAGACATGTAGTACTAGATGCCTACCCTGAATCGCCTCAAAGTGAGAGAGTTCATTTTTATGCTTGCCAGAGTTAGACACATTAGATGCTTCATCTACTAGTAGTGAGTTGTCATCAAGTGACAAATCTAAGTAGGGGTTCACCACATAGAATATCTATCAAGTAACTTTGAATGAGCCAATAGAAGCTCAAGAGAGAATAAGAGATGCGGACATAATTGAGATAGATCTTGGCAAAATGAATGATTTATGACCAATCAAATTAGGGTCCGTGCTCAATTTGGAAGAAAGAAATGACTATGTGTCCTTGATTCTATGGAGGAGCTAAGAGGCATTCCTCCTAGCCTGGCTATTCATACCATCCCCTTAAAGGAAGGTAGCCATGTGCAATAAAAAGTAAGGTGTATGACGTTCAAATTAAGGGATGGGCTATTCGAAGAGTTGACAAAATTATGGAAAGATGGCCTAATATTTTCAATTCAGCACACAAAGTGGTGTTCACCAGTTGTTATTAGGAAGAAGAAGAACAATCAGATTCCACTTTGTGTAGATTTTAGAGAGCTTAATAAGCAGATGGTTAAGGATTACTATTAGTTACCATTTATTGATCAAATTTTAGATCAGTTAGCATGTAAGGAAATCTATTTGTTTATGGATTGCTTTGTTGGATATAACCAAATGGTTATTATGGAAGAAGACAAATTGAAAACGACACTTATCACACTATTTGGTACCTTTGCATATCATGTGATGGCCTTTGGGTTATGTAATGCACCTGGTCCTTGGCAACATATAACTAATAAGACTTTTGGTGATATCTCCCTTGAGGAGTTAAAAGTCTTCATTAATGATCAAGGGCAGCCACCATAAGGGAAAGACAACTTATCATTTAAATGAAAATTTTGGAGCATTGCATATAATTCTGCATTGCTCTTAATCCTAGGAAGTGCATCTTTGGGGTGCCCTATAGGTTGTTACTGGGCCATGTGGTTAGTTTGGCTAGTATTGCGACTGACCTAAAAAAGATAAATGTTATAGTCACTATGAGCTCACCACCCACATACTCCAAAAGAAGTACATAGCTTTCTGTCATCTGTGGGATATTATCGGAGATTTATCAATGCACTAGTAGAAAGAGCATTGTCATTGATGAACTTGTTATCCTTTAACTGTCTGTTTGAGTGGAATGAAGCATGTCAAGTATCCTTTGAGGATATGAAGCAGGAACTAGCAAAAGCACCAATCCTAAAAGCATCTAGAAGAGGTGAAGTTTTCTATATATTTTCAGCATAGCCACAATGCATAATATCAACTACTATTTAGCCCAAATTTGGGAAGAGAAATGGTATCATCCAATTGCCTTTTCTAGTAGAAAGTTGGGGATATATGAAGTCAACTATACTTATATGGAGAAAATTTACATTGGAATAGTGTTTGCGACAAAGAAAATTCGGCACTATATTCTCTATGAGAAGGTAATATTCTTTATAAAGGCAGAAGGACTTAGACTATTGACGACCATTTAGAAAAGTGGTTAATCACTTTGCAGGTATTAGGAGTAAGCCGCCAAAGCTACATGGTATTGTGGAATATCTTGTGGACTTCAAGGAGTCGAAGGAAATTATGTGGCTGAAGGAAGTGACATTGAAGGCCTATTCAAGATTGATACAACTTCCATCCCTTCTTGGTATGCAGCTATAACACATTATTTATCTATGGGAGGATTTGGGGCTGCTCTATTGAAGTCTGAAGAGAAAGATTAAGCAACAAATACTATGCTTTTTGATTATAGCGGGCATCTTGTATCAAAGAGGAGTGGTGGATAACATTTGTCGCCATTGTGTAGTACATGATGAGGTACCATTCGTTCTTGAGGAATGGCATGATTCAGCCTATGGTGAACATATTGCTCAATGGCTTATCACCTAAAAAGATCTCCGTGTGATGGATATTGGTGTCCATCAATCTTCCATGATGCTTTGAATTATGTTAAGCGTGTTGTGATGTCTGTCAAAGACATGATGTGAGGGAAAATCGTAGTTGACCTCTAAATCCTATTTTGGTTACATTACCCTTTGAAAAATGGGGTATCAATTTTGTGGGACCAATATACCCTTCATCAACTATGCGTAAGCAGTATATTATTGTAGCGACTGACTTCTTTATAAAGTGGTCTAAAGCTCGAGCAATGTTGAAGGATAATGCTAAGGAGACGGCCAATTTTATCATGGAGCAAACTTTTTGCCATTTTGGTCCACCAAAGGAGATAGTGTCTAATCAAGGGACACACTTCTTGAATAAAGTTATCATAGCCTTGATTGAAGCTTTGAAGATTAAACATGGTAAAACTACCTCGTATAATCCTCAAGCAAACAGCTAAGTTGAGAGTACAAATGCTAGTGGGAATCTTATCCAAGATAGTTTCAAAAAGTAAGCAAGATTGGGATAAGAAACTGTATGTGGCAGTGTGGGCTTACAACACAACATTCAAGAGAGCTACAAGACACACCCCATTCAAGCTAGTGTATGGGGAGGAGTGTGTTTTACCATTGGAAATAGAGCTTTCCACTTTGCATTTTACCCTCAATCATTTGTTGGGAGAGGCAAAATAGTTACAAGAAAGATATACTTCTCTTGCACATCTTGAAGAAATTCAATTGCAGTATTTACTACATCAAGAAGTAGGGAAGAAGAGAATGAAACCCCTTCATGACCTTTAGGCTAAGAAGTAGAAATTTTTGAAGGGTTAGTCGGTGCTATATTATGATGCTCATCGTGAATTATTTCCTGGTAAATTAGAACCCAAATGGGATGGGCTATACAAAATTGTACATTTAGGTGGAGCCCCAAGAGAGACACCAAGGAAATGGGGTTTCTACTGCAAGAAAATCTATATTGTAATATCAACAATCATCTTCTTCATATTTGATATAATCTCAACAAAGAAAAGAACACCACAAACAAGAAATCTTCACGCACCTTCATAGAAACAATTCTCCCACGGCTTTAACTTGAACAAAATCCATCATTCTCTTCATATTATTCATAGAATTCTTTGATAGACTACAAAAATACTAGAGAATAATCCACTTTGAATGGAAATATATCACATATGATTCATCTTCAAAGTTTTCACAATGTTCTCTCATAGTCTCTTATAGATAGATACATTGTTTGGCATAGAATTGGCTCTCTCTCTCTCTCTCTCTCTCTCTCTCTCTCTCTCTCTCTCTCTCTCTCTCTCTCTCAATAGTAGATCATATCCTCATTAAAATACTCAATAATTACTCACAATAACCCTTTATTGGCCATATAAGCAAACACTCCCCATTTGATGAAAAATATAGTTTTTTCTCTATCATCAAGATAGACTTGCATCTAATTATAAGCAAACACTCCCCATTTTATAGCAAAGATAGTTTTTGGTCTATCATCAGGATGGACTTGTACCTAATTATATCTTGAAAATCCATTTATGAAGTTGTTGGCTTCCTTCCCTACTACCCATTCAATCATATGATAAGTGTATGGCAATGAATAGTAATTTATCTTCATTGTAGCATTAATTTCTTGTAATAGATGCATACCAGATCTTCCCATTATTCTTGAGTACCATGAAAATTGGTGAGACCAAATTGGTATGCTCAATTTCATAAATGAATCCTACCTTTTGTAATTGGTTGATTTCCTCTCACAGATAGGATGGACATATTGAGGATTCATAAGGTAGGGTTGCTACTTGGCATGCTTGGTGTCAACAAGAGGGACTGTATGGGAGAATTTTCAATGGTATACCCTTAAGGTCAAAGTACTTCCAAGAAAACATGTCTCCATATTCTTTCAGCATGATAACTAATTGCTCCTCATCCTCTGCACTAAGGTCATCAACAATATTTTACAGGCTTGGGGGATTCTCCAAGCACTTGAATGTTCACTTTCTTGACTTTTGATGGTCCCTCAATGGGTTCTTTAAATGTATCTTTGTATGTTTCACTAAGCGCACAACCACTTGATCATTGTTTTTAAACTTTGTGAATCGTGAGAGAAAGATCATGCCTTTTTTAAAAATTTCAAGTTTCTAACTTGTTATTGTGGGTTTCATGTTTTAAGTACTTTTGCCTTAGATAAACTACAAGTTTAGTATTAGACTTAGTAGATTGATTGGTTGGGGAAACTCTAGGTTACTAATTCCTTCTACACTGAGTCAAAACTTGTCATGGTGTTTTGGAGACTCTACCTATGTCATTATTAGTCATGAGTACCTTAGGGTCTAGACACAAGTCATTGAGCTAGTGCATTACGTGCTCGAGTTGAGTACCTTGAGATATTTGAGCCATTTTAATTCTGAATTTATTCTCACAATGCTTACATCAATGAGCAGACTCTCAGCCTAAGAGTGTTGGTTTCCATACATATCTTCTCAATGATTGGTCTTCAATCTCATTATCCACTATGTTGAAATTAGAGTCATCATTGTCCTAAATTGACAATCTTTGTAGTTTCATTTACTCAACATCTACATCTTGCTCTTGCATTAGTGCAACAAGAGGCTATTATGGAAGTGGAACAAGACTTGGTGTAGGTTTGTCCATTGCCATGTGGGGTTGTTTAATAATTTTTTGAAGATGATCATGTTGGTGTCTAATTGATGACAATGGAAACATGACTGCCACTAGCTAAGGATTTTGCATAATTTAAGCATGTTTCTTGGGATAGAAGGGCCTTGAAAAGTTAGGGCTACTAAGTTAGGGGCCATCATAAAGAGAGGCATTGAAATTGGTTCCCATGTGAGGTTCTGCAAATAAGGGTTAAATTATCTCTTGCATCAATTTGCAAGAATGTGTATCCAATCTTGCTCATCCTTAGGGGAGGGAATATATCTAGCTAATGGTCTCAAGAGGTCGAAGGGTCTCTAGATCCTCTGTATAATAATGCAAATATGGTACCTAAGTCAACAAGTGAGGTTTTCCAAGACTCCATCTCTATGTGGACTTTCTATTTCATGTTTCCTAAGAATATTAAACCATTACCTCATTCTTTGATGTGACATGCATTGCTCTTCCATGGTTGATCAAGCAACAAGTCATAGTTAACTCCTTTCATTACAATGAAGGTAGCCCATAACTATACCCCAACAAAGGTAGCATTCTCTGCACTAGAGATGGCATAGCTATTTATGGTGGTGTTGAGAGTCCTTTAATATTGATTTTAATTGAAACTATTTTTCTCCTTTTTTGGTTTTCTTTTTGCTAATGATTGACCCACTCATCATTATGGGTTCTTCAATGCTCACTCCCCCATCTTACTTTGGGTACAAGTGATAGTTGCAAAGGAATAGGAATGCTATCATCATCATTAATCATTTTCACTACGAATAGGCTCAAAAAAACCAACAACACATTGCCTGCTATTGCTTGGCTTGCACTAGACAGTATGAGTACATGTGCATGATTCTACATTCAAGGCAACATTAGCCAACTTCATTCCATTAGCCTGCTTTTATTTCTATGGACATCTCGAGGAAACGTGTCCTGATTGTCCACAATTCCAACAAGCAATGGGGTCTCTATTCAAAGGTATGCCTCACACACATGGCCTCATTGCAACATCATAATTGATACATATTAGTAGTCCATAAGAATCGGATGTCCTTAGCCATCATATCAGATAAAGGGATTCATATATTCTTTGTTTTCCATTGGTTCCTCAATAAAGTGGATGGGCACATTGGTAAGGGGGTGCACGAAAATTGGCATGAGGTCTTTAGGGATCTTAGAGAGGTTAATATCAGCTCATTACATGGGAATTTTGTGTTCTAGAGGGGCCACAATGCCAATTGTGGGGTAAATGGTGGTTGCCTAGCATAATTGAAGCCACTGCCAAACTATTGGTAGGAAAACTTAGAGATAAGAAGCCTATGTGGGGCTCTACAATGTGCAACTTCATGGCCAAATCAGTTACACTTAGTGCACAATCAAGGTTCCCAAGAATGTTCCCAAAGGAGGTGGTCCCCACCACATTGGACACACTTTACATTCTATCAACATGGCCTAGAAATGTTGATTGATTTTTCCATCTTGAGCAACTCTTGTTTTTGTTTTTATATCTATCTATTAGGTCCTATGTTTCTTTTGCTTTTGTGTGGATTTTCCATGTAAGAATATCTTGATGGGATCCAAACGGTCTTTTGTCCATGCTATATTCTTGATGAAGATTGTCCACATGGATGGCCTCATCTGGAACATCATTGATGTTGGAGCAACTAAGTTCAGAGTTTCCAACCAATATTTCCTAGATCCTTTCATCACAAATGCACTTGATGAAACCTTTATGGCTATCTTGATGATAGGTCTCTCTATGGTAGGGATCCTTTTGAACAGACTCCAAACCTTAAAATTCAATCTCTCATACTTCCTCTTCTAACTAATTGATGTTCATGAGCCAAACAATGAGGTTATCCCCATAGCCGACTTCTATAAAGCACTTGATGAACATATCTTTAAGCAGTGTAAATGAAGCATTCTTATAGTATCTAAATAAGTGAACCACGTCCACCCCTTATCTCTTAGGCAAAGCTCAAAAGCTTTTGCTTTTTTGGCATCACCAAAAAGATTATTTGCCTCTCAAAATTGCTTGAACTATTTAATGAAACTATAGGGATTGTCACCAGTGTGTATTTGTCCAGTTTTTTCACTACCAATGGAATTTTTGCTTGATCTCTATTGCTAGTGTGTTTTCTATTCCATATAAAATGGTTTATACAATGTGGGTCCCTACTAGCATCATTTTGAAATAACACTATATTAGGGAATTTGAAAATTCTCACATAGTTTGGGAATTCCTAATGTAGTCAATATTTGGCCACATGATCGAATCTTGTCTCCTTACATGAAAGTGGAGTCTAACCTAATTACTATATAGGTTGTCTTTCCAAGTCCCACTTTGAAGCATGGTTTAAGATTTAGCCACATGGCCAAATTTTCACCCCTTATTTGAAAATGGGACTTGGGAGATTCCAGAATTTTCTAATATGATGTTAAATGATTGAATAGACATAATTTCATAATATGATGTTAAATGATTGAATAGACATCATTTTATAATATGATGTTAAATGATTGAATAGACATCATTTCATAATATTTGTTCCTCTTTGATCCTTGTATATATGGTTGCCTATGAGAGAGGGAGGGAGGACTGGTTTGATGAATCGAGGATGGACGATGGTTTATAAGTATAATGCATGTAGATTGAGTGATTTGGATGCATCAACAATAGTTAGAAAATATCATTTTCTCGAAACACTAGGTGCACGTATGTGGATTTTAGAGTAAGTGATCTTTATTTAATTTTTATGACAAATCATTCGTACATATGATGGAAAGATGGTTGAAAATGATTGAAAAATATTTTTTGATATATGAAATTTTAAAAATTCATTCATTTTTCTTCCCACATATTGAAAAATAATAAAGTTTAGAACTTATTTCTATGGAAAATTATCTTGAAATCGCCCTACATTATGCAAGCAAGCAAAACGTAAATGGTAGGGGATGCGGGAATGAAAACGGAAATATATTTGATTAAGTTGTTGATTTCTTTGCATATCTTAGCATATAGGCTATGCTTTATATAAGTTTAAGGGGTTCACTAGCACGGGTTAGCTTGGTGCTATTCCTTAGTGCAACGTATCATGACACTAGTAGAAAGAAATCATATAAAAGATTGTTTGTACACTTCATGTTAAGCTAATATTTAGTTAAGTTTTTTAGTATTTAGTGCCATACACTTTGCATATGTAATTTAAATATACTATTAGGAGATAAATTCCTGGATGCATTACAATTGTATGTCTAGGTGACAACCAATGTTGAGAGTGTAAGATTTTCCTTTTGCTATAGGGTAGTGTAATATCTTGGAAAACAGATTAAGTGAGGAATATACATAATCTTCTAGATTGTTACGTTTATGTTATGAGATGACTCTATTATGCTTGTGTTTTTATGTTAAGATGACACATCTTGGGGCCAATCCCTAGGGTGTAGGAGAGTTGTAGGAGCCATAGCACTCTATTGGGGGGAGCTCTTTGTGTATCTAAATTGAGGTGTTGATCACCTGTATGTTTGGGTACTCTCTTTGTTAGAATTGGAAAGGGAAAAATTGTTGGACTATAAATCGATACAAATGTGTGATTTATTTAGAGTAGTGTATAGTCTCTAGACACTCCTAGCCATGAGGTCGTGGGGGTGACATGGTGAACATAGGAGGCCCAACTAGAGCCCTAGAGCTAGTGTTGGGCCCATTTTAATCCCAACACAAGTGCTGCGTTTGCTTGGAGCCGCTAATAAGTGGTGGTTTTCGAATCTTGGTTAATTAGGGACCAGTTGTTTAGTTTATGCCAAAGAGCATTGAAATAGATCTCTTATTTCTTGATAGGCACCGTCAAGTTGAGATTCAATGTCAAGAAAGAGCTAAAAGGGCTAGAAGGTGAGTTAAGATCATTATGAGGTATTCTCCTAAGCATAGTAGTCCGATATCTTTGAGAAAGAGAGGTCTTGTTGACCCAAAGGCACCGTCAAGACGAGATTCATCAACATCAAGAAAGAGCTAAAGGGGCTAGAAGGTGAAATAAGATCATTATGAGGTACTCTCCTAAGCATAGTAGTCCGATATCTTTGAGAAAGAGAGGTCTTGTTGACCCAATTCATATCCTAGTTAGCTCATTAGGAGAAGGAGGAAGCTGCAGTATTACTCTCTCCCCGAAAAGTCAATCTACTTTGAGTGGGAGTGTAACCAAATCGATACAGATCCCTAGAGCAAGCTTGATCATCATGATGGCACAACCTATTGCATTACCTACTACAAGAATACTAGATTTGCTCACCCTAGGTTTCCCTCTATCCATTTTTAATGGATTAGAAGAGGAAGATGTGGAGCTCCACATTAGTGAGTTCCAAAAATCAATGTTTAATTGTTGAATTCAAAACAAAGGACATCTCATGATGTTTTTCAATATGACTCTAAAAGGAAGAGCTACAATGTGGTATCATAGCTTGGAAGCCAAATTCATAACCACAATCAACTTATTCTTTGTGGCCTTCTAAAGAGAGTTTTCCCTTGAGAGAGGTGGTCAATATTGGCTATGTATTCTAAATGTGACATGTCAAGAGTCTTATGAGAATGCTCAAGCATATACCAAGAAATTGAAAGTCTAAGAGTTTTGCAAATTGCAAACTTCTATTCCTATACCACATGCTACCCAATTGTAGTACTTTTTACATGGATTAGACTTCAATATCCAAGTGTAGTTGAGTAGTGTTGATGTCGTTGATATGGACACTATTATGACAGTAGTATAGGAGGTAGAGTCATGCTTACAAGAGGCCTACCCATCGAGATTTTTATTTTTGTGAGCTTTCCTTTTCATTTTTTTGCAATCAATCCTTTTTTTTCGAGTTTTTTTGTGCAACGTACCAGGGATTTAATATTTGAAAGCTTCTAGTTTCATGCTTTTGTAAATGTTTAGTCTTTTTTTATCTTTCAAAAATTAATGTTTCCACATGTAAAACTTTTGGTTAAGCTTGGGTCAAAGAAATATAAATTGAACCATTAGAAGCCCTAATTGAGTGAAGGAGTATGATTAATTGTTCAAGTAAATTTCTTGATTTTTTTACAAATCTTAAGTTTGGTGAAAAACCAAAAGAGTTTTTTGAATTTACAAAACAAGTGATGTTTTTAAAAGCATACCAAGAGCCCACCATGCATAGTTAATAAGCAAAACCACATGGCACATGATGGCTAAGACTATTTATTATATTTTAGAGTGTCCATACTAAAAAAGAGAAATACATACACACAAAACCATAGCTGTAGTAAAATTACTATGACAAGAGAAATGTCTACAATATAGTGAAAGGCCTCAAATCACATGTCCAAAGATAATAGTATTATTCTAAAACTAGAGCATCTCTATGTAAGGAACTAGTCCACATGCAATGTTTGAGAGGAACTATTAGTGCAACAAGTCATCAATCTCTGTGCAAAGGCAATGGTGACCATCCTTGGCACTAGCATGTACCCAAGGCCACCACATCCTGCAAACACACCCAAGACATAATCACATCACTCCTCCTTGAAGGTGGAGAGTAACCACCTAATGAAAACACAACTTGTTAAAATATATTCAATAAACTATTTCCTAACATTCCAAGTATATGAGACATCACCTATAAAACAATAATGATATCTTCACATCACCCCTAGCAAGAATCCCACGAATCTTCATAGGATACACAGAGCCATCTAGCACATAGCTTTGATGAGCTAAAAAGTGAATTGCATCAATGGCCTTACCAACCTCTTGGTTGTATGATGGCAGTACTCACTTACCTGCCCGATGCCACAAGAAAATGGTGAGGTCCGACACCTTTTTTAGCATTACAAAGATGAGTGTGTGTAATGCAGCAACATAAAGAAACTCACAAAACTAGAGAATAAAAGTAAAGAAGATTCTAGGTTTTTCAAAACATCACTTGTGTAATGCTTTTAAAAACATGGATTCCTTTTTATATTACAAAAACCTCCATGTGTGATAAAGGACAAGGCCTACCCTTGCAACATTTGCAATGAACTCTCCAATGTGCTCTGCTAAGCACATAGTAATCAAGAATCCCTCGTCTATGAATCACTCATATGTCAGGTCCATGGTGCCAATCACCAAGTTCTCTGTAAAGACATTCCCCTTTGGTATAGATATACTCTTTATACATATCAAAACATGATGATGTGAACTTCAAAAGTGGCATGCAACAGATAATATATGCCTAGCATATGACACATGACATAACTCACCCATCGACTCTACACCCAATGCATCCACTAGTAGACTCATGGTGGTAAAGTCTACAAATATCAATTGTGCAGCCTCATGATGTGGTGCCCCATCCATGCTTAATTAGTACTCACCAACACTACATGTAATGGGTCTTTCGTGATTAGGATGCCCAATTGGCGACTCAACCATGAAGGATGAGGTTGGAGCACTACATGTTTTCGATGACTCAGCTAGATGTGTTTGCATGGGCTTAGGAGTCTCACTAGGTGGATCCATCAAATTCTTGCCTTTGCAAATAACAATAAAAATATCATTAAACTAACTCAACAAACCCACAATCAAAGAAAACATCAATACAAAGGTGGGAGATTAGGCAAGGAGTAAGATACAAAGGTTCATATATTTATTACCTAGCATGTCGTGCAAATTTTCAGAAGAGACTACACAACTTGTATCCTAGTTGGTTTGTGTAGCAAGTGCAGCATGTGCATTAAGTATTTCAAGCCTAGAGGGTTATAAACATTGTCAAACTATGTATCTATAGTGGAAGCCTTGCTATGCTCAACCATCAATCCTAGAAGAACAACACCATGATTACTTTAACTATCACATCCTCAACTAATCAACCATTTAGTGAACATACTAGACATTTGTAAAATAAATGAGTTAACATCCTTTCTTGAAAATCCATCTCTTGCTTTGGAATAACCCTAAGGGGGTAATCAAGCCACCAAAGATAGACATTTGCCTCCCATTTTGTGGTCCCACTCTCTTGGATAGTTACATGGTGTTCTCATCTTTCACATCAATCCACTCTTTGGTCACTAGAGACACTACATCAAGCTTTTGTTTAGTAATGCAATGCAAGAACCACCTATAACCATGATGTGGCAGCCATAATGCAAGTTAGCATATTGTCCATGATAGTCTCCCTTGCTTAGATATTCTATTTCGAAATCAAATAAGATCCACCCACTACCATGGATTTGCAAATATGTATAACAAGAAAGATAAAAAATCTAAAACAAACCATGCTTCCATGGGTTGTAATAGCCACCAAGCAATGATAGAAATATAGGTATACTTGAGTGAAACAACAACATAATACCCATAGAGTAGTCTCTTAGTTGAGAATTCTAACTTAGGCATCTTGTCTTGGTCGTCATTAGGTGACTTCACCATGTTCAAGAGATGCACATATGCTTGCATGACAAGTATGGAAATCCATAAAATTAGAAAATGCAGCCTTTGTTTTCATTAGATTGAAGCAAGTGCAACATTTAGACACACCAAATAATCTTACCCCTTGGGGAAGTTTGGAGCTTGACGGGCAGTATAACTTGTTTTACAAGTAATCTTCACCATGCTTGGTTCATCCCATTGATTCTCATATAATACCTTGAAGCTATCTTCTCCAACGGCGGCATGATTGGAAATGGAGAGATACTTGTAGCCACGGCCTTTCAACAATTCTTCCTATGCTCTTATGGCAACTTCAATCTTTTTGTGCGTTTCATGTTCTAGCAATCCTTGACCCTTGATTTTTATAGGTGCTTTGGAAATAAACGCATTATACTCTTCTTGAATTCAGCAAGCACATGATTATGAAAACATAAACATGTCAAAAATAGCAAAGATCTTGAAAACATTGAATTGTACAAAATTGGATATAGACTCATTTCATTTGGAGCATTTCTTCAAGAAAATAAGCTCATCTCTTCAAGAGGATCTTATTGTGAATTAAGTGTATAAATGAACTTGTAATTATACATACATTATTTAAAAAATACAAACATGACAAACATAAAAAATTTATGAAAATGCATGGATTTAGGGTTAAATTAGAGAGAGGTTCCTTTGTATTTGGAGCATTTTTTAAAAAAGACTATCTCTTCAAGAGGTTTCCACGTGGAATTTAAAGTCAACACTATTACTGTGCAATCTTGTGGGTTGTGGTGAATACCTTCCAAACAAGCTAAAATATTAGAATACGTGGTGTGTTGTACCATGTCTTAACAAGATTCCCATGGAGAAATTAGAGCAGGAATATCCAAGATTGGATGCCAAGCTTTGAATGGTACAAAACTATGATGAGGCTTAGCATAACAATTTCCAGCTCAAGTCCACCTAGACAAAATTGGATTCCATGATAGCACATAGAATAGTAATAGATTCAAAGATCAAGATAACACAAAAAATAGCAATAAGGGAGTATAATGGTAGAATGTCATCTAAATGGACATCTCCACCTCAAACTACTTTCATTGTTTAAGTGTGAGGCTACCCAAGATGCTCTCTTTGTTGGCAAATTCAAACTTTTAAAACATGCAAACTTCATGGCCAATGTTTAGGGTGACATAGGCTCTTGTAATTCTACATTGGAGAAGAGACATAATCAAAAAACCAAATAACAGAGATCTTGCACAACAAAGCAAGGCATAAGAAGAGTGCTCACAAATTAGTTGCATCCAAGGTTAGAAGGGTCAAATTTCAAAGGTGGTTTGCAATAGCAGACAAAGCTAGGGTGGTACTTCAATCATTCTTATTTGTGAGGAAAGGATTCCTCTTTGACTTCGTCTCTTCGGAGACAAGTGTGCCTAGCTATTATTAACAACATGCATATATCTTTATAATAACTTTGTATTACTATGGAACTTGATGCTACAAGCTTTGGTTGGTCTCTCATGTGAAATCATGGAAACATTTAGAGGAGAGGAATGCGAATTAATGATACAAGACTATGTGAAGAGGATTAGATGGACATTATGATTTTGGAACCAAGATAGATAGGTAAAGAGATAGCGTCCAAAGTAAAGAAACTTGGTAGTGATGGTTGTATAGCTAATATAGATAAGAATGCTCTACTCACATCTAAGAGATGATTAGGAGACAATATTTTATGAAATGTAGCATTTACTTTATCCTTTATGCCAAACAAATCATTTCTAGTCAATCTATTTGGTATGGCCAATCATTCCATTGTAGAAAGAGCTAGAAATCCTGAGTAATCATGCAAGGTGTTACTTTAACCCTACAAGATGATACTCAGGTCACACCATAAGAGAACCTTTCATTAGAAAGAAATTTCTCCTTCCATCTCTTTGAGTTGTTTGTGAGCATCATTCATATGATTTGGGTTGGTGGTGGAGCCATGAAAGACCCATTCATATGATTTGGGTTGGTGGTGGAGCCATGAAAGACCCATTTAATTGGTTTTTACCCCTGATATGATGTGTCAATGGAGCATTGATAGATTCTAATGAACCTTAATGTGTAGAAAAAAAGGGGAGTGGCAGCCCCTTCATCATCTGAGTGCACTCTAATGATGGGGGGGCTACCACCCCCCTTTTTTTCTACACACCTTGATACACACTAAGGTTCATTAGAAGCTATCAAGGTAACCCTTTTTTTTCTACACACCTTGATAGCTTCTAATGAACCTTAGTGTGTAGAAAAAAAGGGGGTGGTAGCCTCCCCATTGTTAGTGTGCACTCAAATGATGGGGGAGCTGCCACCCCCCTTTTTTCTACACACTAAGGTCCATTAGAATCTTATGAAGGTGTGTCAGAGTGCACTTGATTAATGGGGGGGCTGCCATTGCATTTTTTTCTATACACTAAGGTTCATTAGAAGGTATCAAGGTGTGTAGAAAAGAGGGGGGTGGCATTCCCCCATCATCTGAGTGCACTCGGATGGTGGGGGGGATTCTACCTCCTTTTTTTCTACACACTAAGGTTCATTAGAAGCTATAAATATATATAGAAAAAAAGGGGGGTGGTAGTCCCCCCATTGTCCAAGCACACACAGATGATGGGGGAGCTACCACCCTTCTTTTTTTCTACACACCAAGGTTTTTACAAAGGGGATATAATAACCCTTGAGGTTTTTCCTAAGGGCATCAATAACCCCCCCTTGATATTTTTCCTAAGGGGATATAATACCCAAAATTGTGAGCATGTGTTATCATCCATCAATAGAATTTGTTCCCTGTGAGTTGTATCAATCATAAGGACATAGTAGAATATTATAATATATAAGACCATGGAAAAGCAAAGGCATAATAGTTTCAAACTTGTGTGCATTGTGTCATATATAATTGGATGTCTTATGAATTGTTAAGATATAAAGAGGAAAATTGTGGTATGGCATGGTGTTTGAGTGAGAAACTTTTTGATATAGCTAAACACTCAAGCCCATAAGGTTAGAATGGTACCATAATGTATGAATGGATGCTATAGCTACACATTAGGTCCCTAGCTTAAAATGCTAGCATAATGTCCACGATAGGTGATATATCTAGAAATTAGAGGCCCTAGGTTAGAGTGTTATCATAATGCTACGTAACACATAGAGGACACATGGTATGATATTGTGACTGAGTGAGAAACTTTGTGATATAGCTAGACATTGGAGCACCTAGGCTAGAATAATGCTAGCATAACATACATGAGAGAGGTGATATAGTACAACATTGAAGGCTCCACGATAGAATGCAAGCATAATATACATTACTTTGGCAATTAAGGACACTTGGGATGCTAGGATAAGGCACATGATTTTGATAATTCGAGACACTAAAGGCCTAGAAAGGATGCTGAAATACATAGGATCCATAGATGTGGAATATAATTAAATAAGTGATAAAATTAGAATAAAGTAAAAATGTAATTGATAAAAAACACTAACAGTATTGATTCACTCTGATCAATCATTACAAACAATGATAATGATAATCAAGAAAAGACACACTATTACATGTGAGTCATATCTAAGAGATATTTTATTTTAGTTTTTTGACCATTGTCTCTTAGTAGAGAGAAGATGTGTTTGCAAATGCAAATGAAATCACAACAAGCTCCCTCACAAGCTACATTCATAAAAGTATACCACCGACACCTAAGACTCGTACTTTGTATCTTCAAGTTCAAAAATTGTGCATGATATTTTGATGTGGCATTGGCTTGTATCACAAAGTCCATGACCACATTTAAGGTATTGAATTTTTTTTAAAGATAGCTTTATGATTATGTCAAAATTGTTAGGTTAAAATATATTTGTAAAAGAAATCACAAAATCCAAGCTCTCATATGTATGTCAACCATGGAGCATATGATAAAGCTAATGATAGTCAATTACTTCAATAGATTTGTGGCACACCTCTCCTTGCTTTGCCTGATGATACTATTGAACATAAATTATATATCACATATTATCATTATATTTTACACCCTATGGCATTTGCTAACATCATTATTCTCACACCATACCTTTCATCCTCATACCTTTATAATGTGCATGTTAAGTGAGTAGACATGTGACCCAATCTCCTTTGAGGGTAAAACTTGCCCTATATTCAAAATAAGAAAAAAATTAGAATGCAAACATTAAACAATTACTGGACAATTCTTCAATCAACCATAGTGGTGATATATTAAATACTTCCTTTGGTGCTCATGAAATTGTGCACCATATAACTCCTTGGACTTTCCTACAATGGTCTCCACTTCTATTCCATTTAACATAAGGACCTTAGTTTGATGTTTACATATATTCTGTGTTTGTGATCAATCACAAGTACAACATGCCCAACTACAATCGACATTTCGAACATGGTACCAATGGCCATATCTTGTGCAACTCTATATTGAAGCATGACTTCTATCACCATGAATACAATTTACATGAAATTTTGATATTTCTTTAGATCTTTGAATGGAATTTTCTATGACCTTTAAAACATTAAAGTACTTCTTGAAATCCACATCGTTTAGCATATCTTGGTACCAATAGTATGCATGATAAGAGAAAACCAACTTCTCAATCAACTAGTCGATGTACACATATCCACATTCCTACAATAATAGCACCAATTGGTTTTCATCATACTCTAGCTTAGTTGGATTCCATATATATAATTGATGATGGTATCTCATTGTTATCTTGCAATTCTTTAACGTACTCTAACTGCTCTCTTCCAAAATTGAAAATTCTAAGTCAGCCTTGAAGATTCTTAAACTCCTCATTAGTAATCCCCAATTCTTTCTCAACATCCTTTGCCTTGTTGAAACAAAGAAAAAGGGCATATCTTGCATCAATAAACTTGTCATGTGCAATTTCAGTGCCCAGTTTAAGTAACTCTTCATTGGATTCATTTTCGATATCAATTGTGCCATTTACAACATCAATTCAATAATGGTCTCAACTTTGAATTGTGCAACAATCATACTATTGTACATAGGGTTACTTATACAAGATGACCATGTATCCTTGAAGTACTTGATGAATAATGCTTCCTCTTGTATTTTTCATAGAACTCTGATAGTAGAGTTTGAGTCTCATCTATCCTAGCATTCTCATGTGAATTAGGTGTACCTTGCATGTTTATAATGTTGCAAAGTGCTCTAAACATATTAGCACAAACTTGCCATATACATAGATATACAGGAACATCAAAAACCTCCTTGTGAAACACAAAAATGGATAAAAACCACTTTGTGGTTAACCATGATGAGAAAATACAACAAATGTAATTGGAGAAAGAAACCTTAATGAATAGCATTGATTTCTGCTTGAGCATCATCCACCATAAAAGCATTTGGTTTCCATGAATTGTTATATTCCAAGAATCAGTTTCTTAATGGAACTAGCCATGATGTAACTGATGTGGTACAAGAAGAGGATGTAATGGTCCATGCCACAGGCACTCCATAATTACAAAATTAAAGCTAAGAAAGAATAAGAAATATAGTATCTTATAGTTATTAGTGTCAAATGTTGCCATCCATTGCTAGCAAGCTATTATGACCATAATTATTGAGCATTTGAAGTTGGCATGTTGTTTGGATACCAAGCATCAAAGGATTATCTCCATCACCATAAGGTTGATAAAAGAAGATACTACCAAGATTGGCTAAAGCCCAGTTATGGACACTTTTCATAGGCAAGAAAAAGGAGATGTTACTCAAGAAAGGTGAGAGTAATTTGTGCTCTAAATATCAGTTATGTGGCCTTATGATTGGACAATTCTTGGTGACCATTTTTTTTCCTCACACAAGAGTGGATTAAGTAACAATTTCTTGCTAAAAAGCTTTAAAATTCCAATTCTAATAGCATTGCTCCCTCTATTTTGGATAGTGTGCATTTTGTTGGGAGCTCCAAAATAGTGATGGATGCATGATATATCACATATCTTCATGTTAAGAAAGATCAGTAGTGTATGATATGACATTTATGTAGTGAACTATAATGTCGATGTCATTTATAGAAAATATCCAAGGTTGTTTCAAAAACCTTGAAAACTTAGTTTCAATTACAAAAGCATGAAATCAAAAGCTCATAAAAATAATGCACTTCTACCCATATAGGGAAATCTAAATTTGAGTCTAAATCCTAAAAATAATTTGGCATTGATTGATGGAAGTCAAGGTGCAACTAGTACACCTATGACCAATTCGAATGGAAGAGGAAGCATAATATAGAATGTGCCCATGCTATTGACTCCTCCTAATGTTGTTATGACTATGGCTAGTCAAATGGTTCCACTAAATAATGGAAGATGAATGACATGAACCCTAATGTCATGCCAATTAATCAATGGCTAATCCCTAATCAAGTGATTAGGATAGCTGAATGGCAAGCGGATGATCACAGAGTCGAGTGAGTCAAATGTTCTTAGTGAAGTCAAGGATATGTTGAAGCATTATACTAATATGATAACGAAATAATATAGAAAAATGTTGTAGATGTTAATTTATTAAAGAAGCAACAAAACTTGATAGGAATTTGACGTCCTGAAGAGGGTGGTCCATCAAGATTTAGCTGTAAGTAGTGTGGTGGCTAGCACTTTTTTCTGAGAAACTGCACTAATGTCAAATGCGACATATGTGGGAAGTTTGACGGCCATTTAGCTAGTACTTATCGGAGTAAGATTAGATCTCTTTTTCACGGGACTAAATAGCCATGACCAATTAATCAATAAGCACAAGGGAATAACCTTCAACAAGATGAGTGACCAAAGTAAATATTGCTAAGAGGGAAATCTATGGTAGAAGAGTTTCCTAGTAGTAGTGGTGTCACGCCTATCAAAGATGTATGTGTCAACACCATTGAGGATTCCAATCTATGAGCCATTACAAGAGGAAAAAAAGTTAAAGAAGGCATTAGGGATAATGTAAAACCTATTGAGGAAAACCCTAAACATGATGATAAGGGGATGTAAGTCCCTTGCATGGATGTGAAAGCCGGTCCCCTAAAAGCTTGTGATGGCAAAGCTAAATCCAATAAGGAGTTGTCAAAGAAGAAGGTAAAAGCCAAGAAAGAGACACTTAAGTCTATTCAGCAGGGCCAAGAGAAAGAATGGTCTAGTGGGAGAAGAGAACCATTACTAATTATCATGGATTTAACTTAGCTACTTCTCTTTGTGAGGTAAAGCTTGATGTGAATCTCCTACCACTCATCAAGTTATCTCCAAGACTGTGTAAAGAGTTTAAGAAGATCCTTTGCAATGGGCATATCATCAAACCCTTGGGAATAGCTCATGTAGGAGATAACTAGTTTGAACATGTTGAAAAGCATTGCCCAAGGGTGGGAGCATATGTTGATGGCATATTAGTGAATCATGCCATTGTGGATACAGGATCCTCCATCAACATTATGGGAAGATTGGGACTAGAAATCCAAAAGGATGCCTCCATAATTCTCCAAATGGGTAATGATAGTTTAAGGCAACTAGAAGGTCACACCAAAGTCCATATGATTATGGCTAATGTGGAATGTATTTTGGACTCTAGGCTTATTTCATTTGCAAGGAGACCAAGCTATCAAGTATTATTATATGAAGGCCATGGATCTTGCAATCCAATTGTCAAGTTGATATATCTGCTAGTCATCTAATTTTTGGCAAAGCTGCTAGATGTGTAATAGTTGATGCATATCTTGAATCTCCTCAAAGCGAGAGAATATCTTTATCCTCAACAAAATTAGATGCATTAGAAGATCCTTCTAGCAATGAGACTTTGTTAAGCAATGAATCAAGAGAGGAGTCCACTATAGAATATATCTACCATGTGACTCTGAATGAGTTGATACAAGCTCAAGACAAAATCAAAGACACAGATATGATTGAGCTAGATCTCGATATGTTTGGATGAGCCACGACTGAATAAGTTAGGATCTATACTTAGTCTAGAAGAGAGGAAGGGCTACATGTCCTTGATCCAAGAATTCTGTGACATTTTTGTCTATGTTGAGGGGTATTCCTCCTAGTTTTGGCCGTGCATACTATTCCCCTAAAGGAAGGTAGCCACCTTGTTTGACAAAAAGTGAGATGTATGCCTTTTGCATTAAGTGATGGACTATTTGGGGAGCTACAAAAATTGCATAAGGCTAGCTTGCTACTTCCTCTACAACACACGGAGTGGTTTTCATCACGAGTAGTTATTAGAAAAAAGAAAAATAATCAAACCTGGCTTTGCATAGATTTCAAGGTGTTGAATAAAAAAATGGTCAAAGATTACTATCCATTGCCATTTTTTTATTAGATTCTAGATCAATTAGCAGGTAGGGATATCTATTCATTTATGGATTGCTTTGCCGATTATAACCAAATGGCTATGATAGAGGAAGATAAGTTGAAAACAATATTTATCATTGTATTTGGGACCTTTGTGTATCATGTTATGGCTTTTGGATTATACAATGTGCCAAGTTCTTGGCAACGTACGGTTGATAAAACTTTTGATAATATTTCCCTAGAGGAGCTGAAAGTCTTTATTGATAATTTGGGGGTAGCCACTACAAGGAAGAGACAGATGATCATTTTAAGAAAATATTTCAGCAGTGCATGCAATTCTACATTGCTCTTAATTGAAGGAAATGTGTCTTTGGAGTACCCTATGAATTTTGTTGGGCCATATGGTTAGCTCAGTTGGTATGTGATTGATCCTGAAAAGATTAAGGTTATCATCGCCATGAGTTTGCCATGTTCTCCGAAAGATGTGCATAGCATACTATCATTAGATCAGATACTATCAACGCTTTATTAATGCACTGGCTGAGAGGACATTGCCATTGACAAATCTATTGTCCTTTAACTGCCTATTTGTTTGGAGTAATCCATGTCAAGTATTGAGGATGTGAAGAAGGAATTTACAAAAACATTATTCTTGAAAGCACCTAAAAGAGGTGAGATATTTTATATATTTTTAGTGGCTATGATGTATAGTATCAACTACTACTTAGCCCAAATTCAGGAGAAGTGGTACCATTCGATTATGTTCACCAGACATACAAATTTGGGGTGTCCGAGATTAATTATACTTACATGGGGAAAATGTACATTCTTGGGATGGTCTTTGCAATGAAGAAATTTCAGCACTATATCCTGTATGAAATGTAGTATTTTATACAAAGGCAAAGGGGCTGAGTTTATTGTCGAATAAGTTGCAGTGACCTAATTGCAAGCAAAGTGGCTAATCACTTTGTAGGAGTCAGGATTTGAAATTAGGAGTAAGCCGCCAAAGTTGCAGGGCATCATCAAATGTCTTGTGGATTTTGGGGAGCCAAAGGAAGCCTTAGATGAAGGTAGTAACCTTGAGGGTCTAGTCAAATTTTATATGACCTCCATTCCATCCTGGTATGCTGTTATAATGCACTATCTATCAACAGGAGAGGCCGAAGCCACTTTGTCGAAGGCTGAAAAGAGGAAAATTAGGCATAAAGCCTTGAAATTTTTCTAGATTGCATGAATACTATATTAACAAGGGGTCGATGATATTTATCACCAATGTGTTATGTCTAATGAGGTTTCATTTATCTTAGAAAAGCATCATGACTTGCCTGTGGATGGCACTTTGCTAGACGGTTGACTGCACAAAAAGCTTTGAGAGCTAGATATTAGTAGTGTAAGGTGCCCGCCCATTGGCTGTCCAGGCACGCTTTTAGTGGTCTATCGAGAAATGAATCTAAGCATCTCTGACCGGCACTCCCATGGAATGTTCCGAGTTTTATCGCCTAGGATTTCCTGAATCTGCCTCGCAACGAATGTTCACAGCCAAACCCACTAGGGGATTGACCTGAAATATGGGTTTCTAGTTGTCAAGGTCTCCTGACAGCATTTCAGCTTCAGGTTTTTGACATCCTACTTTACGCAAAGATACCCAATCCGAAGCAAATCCATACCACACTTGGTTCAAAGAGAATGGGAAACGAGAGGGATGCACCGCTCAACCTCTCTGCCCGTAGGGCATAGTCCCATTCCGATCCCCTAAAATGGCATGAATCAGGTTCTAACCTAACAATACCTAAAGGTCGAACGACGGTAAAATCGTTTGAGAAGCCTCCGAGTTCTTTGGGACCATCCTGCTGTAGGACGGACCCATCGAGGTTTTCGCCCACTTGCTTCCCTTAATAGCTTTAGTTTTCTAATTAGGTCATACCACATTTATGTGCGACATTTAAAATCAGCTTCATTAATTATACCTTTTAGGAACATGTTTTATTCAAGTAACTTACAGCACATACATGAAAACAAAGCAAGCAATCCTTTGGCAAACAAGTTCAAACAAGTTCCTTAACTTATCTTCAAGTTAATCTTTGTCTCTCGCCCATACAGGAGAAATTATATATCCCTTGTGTCCAACAGAAGTAACTAGTCCAAATCACATGGCATCACAAATTCCATATCTTTCCGACCCAGTGGAAGATACATAGAATTCCACGAGGGTATTCTACCCACCAAGATTCCACCCTTGTAACTAGTATTTAGGGTTCTAGGATCCCATCGTGGGTCACAAAGGGGCTCGTCAGAATCTAGGAACAATGGGGATTTATAGCCAGAGCCCCCTCTTGCACCCACATTTCCTACTTCCCGATACTATCCCTACTGACAAACCTTTCGCCTACGGAGCCGATCCAAGCCTCTCGTAGCGATAATCATGACCCCCTTGGAGTAGGGTCTTGCCACTAGCTTGGGGGTAGCCTAGCGCGATCCTTCCTTAATTAATTCATTTAAGAATCAAGAACAAACAAGGCATTCAGCCCTAATATCCTTTTCCAAGAAAACATTCCTTTATTCCCTTGAGCTAGAATTTACCATAAATCACAAGCATTTGGAATAATCATCCAAACAACAAATCAACAACTAGTTGAATGTAAAAGCATTTTGGATGTTGTTTGATCAACCAACAAAAAACCAATTGTATTCTTTCCAAACAATACAAGAATAAACGATATAACATTTCCATTGCATATTTTCTCTTCCCTTTGGGATCTAAGAGTGATACTATGCAAAATGTTTCTTAAAACTTCATTCCTTCAGCTAAGGCATATATTAAGGGTTCAAACACTATTCATGATGTAAGTTATATAGGTCACTTACCTTGATTGATAACCCAACCCTGAATTGGATTATAGTTATCCAACGGATCTCAAAACATCTTAGTTTTAATCCTTATCATTAATTTCTTGTACTAGCTCTTAGTCAAGTCATGAGGCAAACAAGAAATTATTATCATATATCAAAACATGTTATAGGCATAACATGTAAATACTTGATAAGATAAGTGCGAGATGATCTCAAGTAATTAGACTCCAACAGGCCTTGCCTTGAGCTAGAATTTAGTTTTTCTTAATATTTGGGCTCTTAAGCTAAGTACTTTTGAAGTATCTAAACTTTAAACTAGTACTCTATATTCATAATTCTTAATGTCATATTCTTTTAGCAATTATGCTATTTATAACCCTTGACTATGCTTTAACTTAGCACTTGTATGCACAATCTTTTAATGTCGTTCTTTTGACAACTATACCATTCATAACCCTTGACTAATTATTCCTTGTAATTGCTCTACCAGTAAATAAGCCATATGCAACTAGGTGAAATTAACTTCCCTTGATTTATACACTTCACAAACTCCATCTTTCGAGTAGGTGGGATGAAATGTATCCTTTCCGATGACCTATAATCAAGCATCATAGTATGGGACCTAACGTATCTCATACAAGAATTAAAACAGGCATCTATCAATTTGGAAATACATTACTTACGACTGGTACCGCAGTTGGATTGACAATGATGCCTTCGCTTGAAGCTTCATTGTTGGTTATGGGATTGCCATCCGCACGTGACATTCTTCGCTTGGGGGCCATCGTCCGCAAGTAGACTCAAGAGATAAAGAAGGTGGAATATATTCAAGATGGGAGAGCATAAGAGAAGATGGTTAAGTCGAGGATCGAGATAGAGGGAATTGTGCAGCCTCTCAGGGTAACTCTTCTCTCTCTCTCTCTCTCTCTCTCTCTCTCTCTCTCTCTCTCTCTTTCAAGAGCTCTCTCACAATCTCTTGGAGGGTATCCTTCTCTCTACCTCTCTCTTGCAGCCTCTCAGGGTCTCCTTATGCTCCCTTGTGCCTCCCCATGCCTCATATTTATAGTGAATTAGAGAAGAGGGCTTGTGGCTGAGAAGTGGAGCTCTTTGTGGAGGGGGATCTTGTAAAGATCAGTGATCTGATGCTCAGATCATAAATCTAATGGTTCCATTGGCTTTGAAAGGGGGGTAAAAATCCAAGACACTTGCTTAGAAAGCTCTTAGTTCACTCCTTCTTCTTTTCTCTGTTCGAAGTGTTGTTTTCTGTCTGTGGATTGCGATCGCGGCACACGGGATTTTGCCAGTCACTTTTGTTTATTTTTCTTTTTATAAAATCTCCAAAACTAACTAAAACATCAATTTTCTTTTCTTTTAAATGACATCCAGTTCTAGAAATCTCCATATCTTTTTTTTGAATAATATCTAGAATATCTAAAATAAACTAGTTTTGCCCAAAATCTAATATTTTTGGACCATCCAAACTATATACATTAATACTAGTGATTAATATAGCTCATAAGTCTTGTTCATGTTGTAACTTACGTGAAGGGTGTTTACGGTCCTTGTCAATCCGAAAAAAATATCGGATTTACAACTCTCAAATTTTCTAAATAAAATATTTTTAATTAAATAAAAATTATTTGTTATTAATGTTAGCTAGTTTTTACCTTAGTTAGTCTTTAGTTAGTAATCTTACGAACTTATTATTTGACTAACCAACTAACTTTTATTGTGTGGAGATATTACAAGTGGCCATCCATTTTTCAAGATGCATTTATGTATGTCAAGATACATGATACATGTTAGTGATATGATAATAGGGAGAATCAGAAGTGCCTATTAACTCCTATCATGGCTATCCTACCATTTGAGAAGTTTGGCATTGATTTTTTTAGACCTATGCATCCGTTGTCAACTACACAGAAGCATTATATCATTGTGGCAATAGGCTATTTTGTGAATTGGTCTGAAGCCTACGCTATGATGAAGGATAATGCAAAGGAAATGGCTAGTTTTATTTTGGAATGGATTGTTTGCCATTTTGGTCTACCTAAGGAGCTTGTGTTTGACCATGGGACACGTTTTTTTAATAAAGTGATTGAGGCTTTGATGAAAGCTCTGAAGATTAAACATAATAAGATGACCATGCCTTACAAACCCAAGCTAATGGGAAAGTAGAGAGTACCAATAAGAAGCTTGGGATTTTATCCAAGACTATATCTGAAGGTAAGCATGATTGGGATAAGAAGTTGTATAGCTACATGCCATACCTCTTTTAAATTAGTATATAGGAAAGAGTGTGTTTTATCTTTAGAGATTGAGCTTCCTACAATAAGATTTTCTCTAAACCATTGTTTGGGTGAAGAGGAAGCATTGCAAGAAAGATTTATTTCCCTTACACATCTTGACAAGATTAGATTACAAGCCTTATTACATCAAGAAGTAGGAAAGAAGCGGATTAAAATGCTTCTTGCCCTTTAGGCTAAGAAGTATAAGTATGCTAAGGGTCAATTGGTCCTATATTATGATGTCCAGCGTAAGCTATTCCTAGGCAAGTTGAAACCCAAATGGGATGGTCCTTATATGATTATTTGTAAAGGAAAGAATGGCTGTACAGCCCTTTTAGCAGATTTGCAAGGGCTAGAGTTCAAAACTAAAGTAAATATCAATAAACTGAAGCCCTATTATGTATAGGGACTGACATTGGACTTCGTGCCTTTGCAAGTCCTTCAGGATCTAACTTACACTCATAGAGGGTACCAAGACTATTGGATAGGGAAAATCATTCCTTATCCCAAGCATCCATATTTAGAGCAATGTTACCACCAAGGCAAAGTGATCTGATGGAGTAAGGGTTATTATATTATTGAGTGGCAAGACGGCTCTTTCACATGGGATATTTGAGTCTATTGCTACTACTATCTAAAGTTCTTACCAACATCCCTATTGAGTTCAACAAGAAATGAGGGATTGTGCCTATCTCATACCCTCTCTCTCAATTAGACTTTGATTATCATAAGTACAAGTAGGTTGATTGCCACGGCAAGTTACATCAATGAAGCCTTGGTTTGCACATTATATTTTGATGGAGCTTCTCAAGGACCTATTAAGCATGCGAGTATAGGGGTTGTCATAAAAGATCCCCATTGTCGAGTGGTTTGTAAAATGGGAGTGTATTTAGGCACCTCTTTTACGGATAACATGGTGGAATACAAGGCCTTGCTTATGGGGCTAAATCTAGCTAGACGTGATATTCATCGGTTATTGGTAAAAGGTGATTCACAATTAGTAATCAACCAATTGAATGGGTCCTATCATGTGAGAGATCCCATTCTAAGGATGTACCATCATGCAACCTTGGATGCCCTTGAGATCTTTGAGGCAGTGACATACCAGCATATTTTTTGACAATGAAATCACTTTATAGACTCCTTGGCTAATTATGCCTCTGTTGAAGATGTCTTTCTTAATTGTAGTCCTGAGGGGCTTTTACAATTTCCTCCTGATGTTAGTCCAGGGTTACTATGTGGATTGCTTGTTGACATGTCCTATTTTGGACCCTAATAGTTAGTATGGGTTATGAGCTAGGTAGCGATTGACAATCTTCCTATTTCTATCATGGATGCATTAGATCATTCAATGGCATATTCATCGGACACCCCTTGCCATTTATGCCAGGGGCTTAGCCAATAATTTGATGCATTTAGTGTAGGGTGTGAATGGACATCCCCTTGGTCTAGTTTTATGCTTCAATAGGATTTTTGTGGGGATCAAAGGTTTGCTTTTAGCAATAGGATGTTAAGTGTGGTGCTTTATAGTTTATTTCGTTAAGCCAAGAGGGCCATTTATTTTGCAATGAAATGGTTTATCTCATTAGGATAAGAAGGCCATTTTTTTGGTTGGTGCAGATGCAGTTAATGGGTTTTTATTTTAGTGCTATACTAAATAGATTCGATGAGGCACCTGGAGGGAGCCTCTTGCTACATAGAAGCTTCTTATGACTAAGTCTAGGTGATATCCTTTCTTTATGAGTCATTTACCTTTATGCTATACGTGTATATGTACTTGGGAATTTTTTCTTTTGTTGGGGATTGGCATTCAAAGCATGAAGTTCTAGGGTTAGGTTCAATGAGTCTGGGGAGGTTGGAGCAGTTGCCTACCTCCTGTGAAGACATTGTCGGCGGACACTCTAAGAATTGTTTTAGAGGGTAGTCCTAGTGACCTTATTTTGCTACCCTGCTAGGCAGCTATTTCTAGGAATCCCTATTAGTTGTAAGGTAGTTAGAGAAGCCTACCTAATGAAAAGAAGAAGAAACACTAAGTATATTTGAAATATATAAAACATGGAGGCATGCAAAAAGGGGTTCTAACCCCAAATTAAAAAATAAAGAAAGGAAAGATACCAAGAGCAAATGATCATTGCCTTGTGAAGGTCTAGTAGGTTCTTAAGAACGAGTTGGTTGGATGCCTTGTCTTACTAAAGATAGCATTTGGGTGGAAATTTTAAATAAGGATGGTTGGCGCAAAAACAAAAGTGAGCAGAAGAAAAAAGGATTTAGTGTAGCCTTGCGAGAGCTTGGTAGGTTCTTGGGTACTAAGACAAGACTTGAGACCAACCGATTCCTTATTCTCCTTGGGTCACAATATACTTAGTCTCCTCATTTTTACATGCCCAAGTATAGAGTACTCAAGCAAAAGAATGTGGTAAAATGGAAAAATATGTGACTTTTTACAGACCAAGCTAGAGGAGTCCTCACCTAGTTAGAGTTCTTGGTCCAATTGTATCCTAGGCTCGGTAGGCTGGTTCAGACCACCACTTAGGATGACTTCTTTGATAGTTCCTTTTAGCTAGTCTGTGTTGGAGCAGTTGATTAGTGATGACTAGCTTTGGATCCCTATCAGACTATGCTTGGCCTATCCCTCGTGGACTTCATGTTTTGATTTTGCCAAGGGGTAGGGTGAGAGCTGTGTTTGTGCTCTATTGTCTATGTTTATTTGTAGTAGCTTGATGCTCTTTATGATTTTTTTTTGTGTAGATCCATTCGTGGATTCAACGAGCTAAGTGACCCTATCCCGTGGTCACCAATAAGAGCAGATTTTAAAGCCAAAATTCAAGTGCAAAAGTGACCCGAGAGCCATAAAAGAGGCATTTTTGGTGAAAAATGGAATGATCATAGATCAAGGAGCTAGAGGTTTTCTAGATGCATTTCAATGCTAGGAATCCAATGCAATATCCATTCATTAATCAAAGTTCATTTTGACCCTCCATTTAATGGCCACAAGCTTTGGTGTTATGTAGCTACTGGATTCGAAATCCGGAAAGCATGTGACAAAGGCCAGTGTGATAGATTTTGATGCCAAAAGAAAGCCAATAGTCTAGTTGGATTGCAATTCTGAGGCCATTTGCCCCTCCGACTAGCTCAAAACTACTTTCAATCAAGTGTGAAAATGCAAAAGTTGAACTAGATAAGTTGAAGGTTATTGTTTAACCCATGATTAAAAAGAACAAAGCCAAAAGACCACACAAGATGGAGAGGGGTGTTTTTTTTTACCCCCCTTCCTCCCATTAAAAAATCCATTTTTTGCCATTGTTGTGATATTCTCCATTCACTGGGGCATTAGATCTATCAATTCTTCACCAACTATCACTCCAAAAATCATGCAAAATGATGTAGCAAATGAAAAGATCCATTTTCAATCCTTCTCTCTCATGTTTCTCTCTCCACTTTGTTCCTTGTTCATATGGTTACATATGAGAGAGGGAGGGAGGACTGATTTGATGAATAAAGGATGGTGGTTCGGAAGCGTAATGGCATGTAGATCAAGTAATTTGGATGCAATGTGTACATATGCAGATTTTAGAGTAAGCGACCTTTATTTAATTTTTTTGATGAATTATTAATGCATATGATGGAAAGATGGTTGGAAATAATTGAAATATGTTTGCTGATGTTTACAATTTTAGCAAATTCATTCATTTTCCTTCTTGCATATTGAAAAATAATAAAATCACAACATGGAGTCTACCACCAATAGGGAATGGGGTAGACTCCATGTTGCATATCATAGGACTTCCTAGACCACTCTATGAGTTTGTAGAAAGGGATTTCAATGAAAATAGTAACCTTCCTACACTAATAAAGGTGGAAAGGGAAGAGATTAGAAACTGTGAGATGTAGGGATTTGGTCAAGGTGAATACAAGACTTAGAGGACCTAGTCTTGATCCAAAGAAGAGAACTAAATGCCCTCCTCCTTATAGGGATCTCCTAGTGTTTTATGGGCTACCAGATGAGGATCCGATTTTGCATTTGAAAGAATACAACCTAACTTGCCTTGCAAGTGGGTTCGACAATATACATCGAATGCTCGTATTCTCAAGTACCCTAAAGGGAGAGGCTAGGAAATGGTATTGGAGCCTCCCAAGAGGGTCAATTAAATCATTTGAGGAATTATGTGATAGATTTCTAGATGAATATGAGAAGAAGGTTCCCGTGTCCTAGGTCTTGGGGCAGCTTATGTAGATTAGACAAGAATCATACACCTCTGTCAAAGAGTACACACGAACCTTTGATGACATCCTGAAGCTTTGGCCAAGGAAAGTCAATCAATTACGAGAAGATGTGCTTAGGATGAGAAACCCTAAATCATTGAAGGTGGCCAAGGTTCAAGCAAATGATTATGAGAGATATACTCAAAGGTGTTGGGAGACCTATTGGAGTTTTCCCCACACCCTTGAAATTCATAAGGATTGGCAACATTTGTTGAATGTTAGTCATGCTGGAGGTGCAAATGAGAGGTATATTAGGAAAAATCTTGGCATTAACTATGATGATCTCAAGGCCTAGGAACCCTGGCATCCTAGAGTCACCAATCCTATTTTTCAAAGCCATGAGCTAGATGGAGATCATTGTAGATCTAATGAGGGAAGCAGAGTAGTTAAGCAACCCCCAAATATTCCAAAATCAGAACAAAATTATGTAAATGAGATGACCCCCGAAACTTAGCTGAGACCCCCCAAAATATAACTGATACTACACGCTATCATGTGGAGTCTATCCCAACTATTGGGAGTCCAGGTGATAGGAAAATCCAATTTAGAGAAAGTGATAGGTAGCAAGTGAGCCGATATAGATTGATCAATATGAAAGAATATAAAAGTAGAAGAAGTGGTGGCATCCAATTAAGCCATGCAATGACAAAAAGGAGATGAAAAGCAAAGAGTTCCAAGTGGACATACTGTGGTTAATTTGAAAGTGAATGAGACCAAAGGTCATAATGATACATCTAACACTATGCACCAATCTAGGATGCATCTAGATGATGGGCCTAGGATTGAAACCCTACCTAGTTTGGGGTGTAGCAATGGCACATGCAATAACCCAAATAGGGAAGGTTTGAATGAGCCTATATTTGTGAATCTCTCTATAGGAGGGGTCATTGGGAAGTTGGGAAATTTGAATGATAAAACACTTGAGCCCAATGAGGTCATTCATTTGGCTTACAGCACCCAAGAAGGAATAGCCTACATTGGCATTATATCAGTGGAAAGGCTTGGACTAGTGGATATACAAGAGTCCAAGATTAAACTTTGATGATCAAATTATAGTGGGCTAGCTTGCATACGTGGTATAAGACTAGCCCTTGCAAATTGTGGGTCATTCTTTTTGGTATCTTGGATAGTCTGATAGGATGCAGTTATATGCTAAGGAAACCATGTGTTTGTTGATGAATTAAAATGGGCATCCTCTTTAGGCCAAGAGGGCCATTTGTTTGATGCGGATGCAATTAATGGTTTTTTGTCTTAGTGCTATACTAAACAGATTTGATGGAGTACTTAGAGCAAGTCTCTTGCTACTTATGCAGAAGCTTCTTGTAGCCAAGTCCAGATGATGTCCTTCCTTTATGAGTTATTTCCCTTTGTGCTATACACGTATATGTGTTTGGGGGAATTTTTTTTCTTTTGGGGAACCGGCAATCAATGCATGAAGTCCCAGGATTAGGTTATGTGTGTTTGAGGAGGTTTGAGCATTTGTCCACCTCCTGTAATGGCATTTTCTAGCATTTAGAGAGTTGTTTTATGAGTAGTCCTAGTGATCCTATGCTGCTAGCCTGCTAGGCAGTTGTTTCTAGGAGTTTCTATTAGTTGTAATGTAGATAGAGAAGCCTCCAAAATAAAAGAAAGAGAAAGAAACAATACATATATATGAAGACTATAGTATACAAAGGTGTGTAATAAGGGGTTCTAAACCCTAAACAAAAGAAAAAGAAAAGAAATGAAAGAAACATCAAAGAGCATATAATCATCACCTTGCGAAGGCCTGGTAGGTTTCTGGGGACGAGTTAGAACCAGGGTTGATACCTTGTCTTCCTGGGGGTGATGTCTAGTCAGACAAAATAAATAAGGATGGTTGGAGTGAAAATAAAAGTGAGCAAAAGGAAAAAAGGATTTAATGTCACCTTGCAAGCACTTTTAATAATTTCTTAGGTATTGAATTAGGACCTGAGGCTGATGTCTTGTTCTCCTTAGGTCACTACGCTTAGCTCCCTCCTTTTTACATGCGAAGCATCAAATTTTGAAGTATTAAAAAGTGATGAATCAAAAGTATTTAAAAATGAAAGATCAAGCTATAGGAATCCTCGCCTAGTAGTTCTTGGTCCTATTGTCCTAGGGTAGGCATGTAGTTCAGACCACCACTTAGGATGACTCCTTTGATAGTTTTTTTCGATTAGTCTTTGTTGGACCAGTTGATTAGCAACTAGCTCTAGATCTCTCATGTGATGCTTGGCCTATCCCTTGTGGATCTTCATGCCTCGATTTGGTTAGGGGGTAGAATGAGTGTTGTGTATTCTTCTTTGAAGCAGCTTGATGCTCTTTATAGTTTCTTTATGTGTAAATTAGTTTGTGGATTCGATGGGCTAAGGTGCCCTATCCCATGGTCGCCAATGAGAGCGGAATTTAAACACCAAAAAAATGCCAAACAAGTACCAAATAACGAGAATTTAGGACAAAATTCAAAGGTTGAAGGAAGCGGAGGACATGAATCTGAAAATTTGAAGTAGCCAAGGAAGATGGGAATTCAAATTACTTCAGAAGCCAGACTTCGTAGTGTTTACAGATTTTTCATAATTTTTTATGGTGCTAGATTGAAGTAGGACAAGTACTAGGCAGTTTCAGACTTCAAGATAAATAAGTAGACATTTTGAGGCCTTAGTGGCAAAAAATTTGACGAAATGAAGGGGGAATTTTTAAAAAAGAAAAGAGTGTGAAAAATGACGATGCCTCCTAATGGCAACTATTTCAAGAAGGGATGGCAATGATGGGTATGAAGAACCACCTAATCTAATCATGGCAACCTATTTGTCGAATTTTCTGCTTCCAATCTCTGGCCTCCATGAGGTGTGGAGAATGATGCACTGATCAGAGAGAATAGAAATCAATCTTTCTCTCTCCTCCCTCTCTCTCCTCTTACGGTGTCTTCATGTGGATGATTCTTGGAAGAGATTGGAATGGATACCGATTGTCTAGCTTGCACCGGATTGTGAGGGGATCATGTTGATGCTGAGGAGTGATGGCCAACGTAGTTTGAGGATCAATGGCGGGTTCAATGGCTACCCGAAAATGCAAATATTAATTTAAAAAGTTGAGAAAAGGTGATAAGCCTCTTTTTAATGAAAATTCTAATCTTTTTTTACAATTTATGATGTAAATCTTATCCATGTGCAATAAAAATTTGTTTGATTCTTGGTTACAATATATTTGAGGGTTGTGTGTCATAAAATTTAAAACCCGTACTCGTAATCATGAGTTATTAATTTTTGAAAATCTAAAAATCACATTTTAAAGAAAAATTGATATTTTTGTCATTTTAGGAAATCAAATTTTGTTCATGTGGGGTAAAATTAGATGCCAAGATGTATAGAGTGTGGACTAATTTTTTGCCTTAGAAAAAAAGGAGCAATTTATTTAAAATACATCATGGAAAAATCAAGAAAAATAGATGTCATATGAAAAAATAGATTTTATGCTCCAAAAATTTACAAAAATTTATGAATGTATCTATGAATGTATGGTGGGGCTAGTGCATGAGGTTTAGCCTTAGCCTATCTCCATTTTTATATTAAAGTGTGTATTTACTACTTTTTATATACGAAAAACACATGAAAAATACTCTTTACACCTACCAATGAATGCAAAACCATAAATGGTAGGGGAAAAGGGTTGTGGGAAGTTAAAAGTCCATTGAAACCTGATTTTATGCATCTCTTTACATATAGAATTCGTTCATTTTAAGTCTTTAAAGAAGGGTGGTAGCACAAATTACTTCAGTGCTACCTTGGCAATGATGCACTGTGTTAGAGTGAAGTCATGAGAAAAGAATTATTTGTTCACAATTTGCATTGTTTGATCTATAATTTTACATGTTTGTGCACTTAAAGTCATTCACCTTTTCATTGCATTATATACATATGGTATTAGAAAAACAGATCATGGATGCATTGCACTTGACTGTTATACTGATTGACTCGTGTTGAGAGCGTAAGCAGTCCCTTGCTCTGTAGGATAGTACATTCATTCCCTTTGGAGCTTCATTTGGTAAGGATTGAATTATCTCCTGGAACATTTATTATAAAGAGTGGGTTTGTTTCACATGTGCCAATCTCAAAGTGTAGGAGAGCCGTAGTTGTGAACCATAGAAATCAGCTGGGGGTGCTACCTATGTATGTGATACAATGTGTTTGGGAACTCCAATTTCTTGGAGTTGGGAAGGGGTTCATTGGACTAAGAATAGCGCAAATGCGTGTTAGATTAGTGTGTGTAGCCTCTAGATTCTCTCTCGACTTCCATGAGGCCGTGGGATGTTTTGCTTGAGCATAAATGCTCGACTAGAGCTATAGAGCTAGTGTCGTGCCCGTTTTTGGTCCCAACAGCCTATGAAGATGCACTCGGGTCAACATTATTCTTTTTAGTTTTTGCTAAAGAAAGTGCAAAGGTGTATCCAAGGGCAAGGATTATGTGCACACTAAACATTCACCAGGTTATGTGTGGAAGAGGTGCCCTAGTGCACGAGGTGTGTGTGCAAGGCTACTAGTAGTGTCTTGAGGTTACTAGTGCATGTGGGCACTAGGATGTAGTGATATCAGTGTTGTAATATGATGATATGCAAGGGAATGGGCTGATGTGCAAGGGTGTGCGCTATGGAAACTATGTTATGCTAAGTGCAAGGAGGTGCACTATGGAAGGTATGGGATATGTGAAGTGCACTAGTGCACGTGTGGACATGTACATTACAGTGCAAGGTGAGGGATCTAGTGCCCATGTGCACTAGGTTATATGCATTGGTGTGGATGTGCTCCTAGGTGGGTGAACTAGTATAGTGCATTAGTGTGGTGTGCAAGTTACTTGAGGAACTACATGCACTAGGGTATAGGATGTTTTCTAGGTGAGGCATATTGTTAATATGTGTGACATGTGCACACGTGCACAATTGGTGCTTATGGCATGAATAAGGCTCTAGTGCACATGTGCACTAGCTTGTTATGCACTAGTGCATATATGTGCACTATAGTGCAAGTCTAATGCATTGGGTCGATGTGTGTATGAAGAGTCCTATAAGTTGGAGCAAGTTGTGGCTTGTGCACAATGAGTGTGCCAATGGATGTGTGTGGATTAGTGTAGGTTGAGGATGATGCAAAGGTATAGCACACAAAGGATAGTACATGGTCTTATGCACCAAGGCCTTTAGTGCACATGTACACTAATGGGATGGTTTTAGTGCTCATGTTGATGTGAGAACAGTCAGTTAATCACCCAAGGATTGGGGAGTGGTGCACGATTCTCTAGGTGTGGATTGCATCAATGGGTATAAGTGCACCAGAGTACACAATGGTGATATGAAAGTCCTTGCATGCATTAAGGCAATATGGCTCGTGGATTTAGTACATAGTGAAACGCTCTTGTGCATGTGCACACAAGTGTGTGTGCAAGTGTGGGTGTGTAAGTTATGTGCACATAAGTGTATAGGTAAGGTATCACTCCCTCTCTTACTTCCCTTTGACCCTCCCTTACCAATAGGATGGGTGTTAGGTTGTGAAAGATAAAGGAGGTGTTCTTATAGTGCACAAGGGTGTTATGTTGTGTAGTGAGCTAGGTTAGATAAACTAGAGTGCTTATGTGTCTAAGTGTAGTGCACTATGGTGTGGCCTAATGTGGTGTAAATGCAAGTGCCTATACACCTAAGGTACAAGGATGCCTGCAAGGTATAGTGCATAAGGCGGGTAGAGTACAAGTGTAGTGGAGTGAATCCTAAGGTTACGAAAGTTGATGTGGGTTTGTGCATGGGTGCACTATAAGTATCCCCTATCCTCTTCCTTATTCCCTTAGAACCCTGTGCCCCCCCTTTCCACAGGGGAAAGACAAAGAGAGAACATGGGGACACATGAGCACACATGAGTGGACACCAATATGTGGCAAAGGTGCAACTGACGCCCCTCATCCTTCCCTACTCCCTCTCATGTCCTCCTTTCCCAATAGGGTGGATGTAGAGGGTGTACAAAGGGAGGCCTAGTGCACACACTCCCACATGCAGGGCACAACAATGTAGAGGTTCAACCTACCTAAGATGCAATATGGGACACAATTAGTACAAAATTCTCAATAAATGGATTACAACAATAAAAAATTAAATGGAAATTTTCAAATGCACACTAGTTTACTTAATCTGATTCAAGACAAAGCCAATCAACACACATGAGATACAATCAAGACCCACACATATTAGACACTTTAAATCTCATAATTTACATATATCAGTATGACAGCCTAGCCCTCTCTCTCATATCTACCCATGCACACCCTGCCTTTCCACAAGGTGGGTGAGAGAGGTGGAGACATGAGGGGCCCTTGCTATAAATTGTACATTGCAACCGATCCTTCATTGGCAAGAACTTCCTTAAATTTTTATCCTATGCAATGCAATTAAGAGATTAAGAGCATGCCTTCTACTTCTTCTTTTGCATGTCCATGGCTGTTCTTGGTGTTTTGGTTTCTCCTTCTCCTTAAATGTCAGTTCTTCCCTCCTTGATGGTGGTGAATGTGCCTCTTCCTATGTAGTTCTTCCTTATCCTCAAGAGTTCCTTCTACCTTTTCATGGTACCTTGGGTATGGTGGGTAGAGCACAAACTAGAGTAGCAAGAAGAGAGAGGGGAAGAAGGGGGAATATAACATAGCATAAAAGATGTCAGTGGTGAAAAGGAGGGATATATTGCAATAGAATATCTGGGTGATTATGATAATGGTCTATAGTGATGCCTCTATTGAGTGCCTATTGTTGCTATTGTTGCTAATGAGGATGATTATTGCTTGATGTTGAGATCATGACCTTTGGGTAGATCAATCATGGATGACATCAAATAAATTCCTGGCAGCCTAGAACGCGACAACAAGGAACAATCATGGATAGCAATGCACAATCTATCAATTATGGTAATGATGATGGAAATTTTACTATTGTTGTCATTCTTAGGCAAGAAGATGATAATTATGGTGAAGGAGATGATGAATATCCGCAGCACAATAGTCCACCACACAATTTGTGGCATGGTATTAGAGTGGTTCCCCTAAGAGAGGTTGGTTTTGAAGGTTGAAGTAAAAGAGATTGGAACCCAAGAGGAACACCAAGGAAAAGGGAATTCTCTTGCAAGAAAATCTATCTTGTAACATCAACAAGCTTTTATTTCATTATTTTGATCATCAAAACAAAGAAAACAACAATTCTTCATGCAGCATCATAGTAGATATCTCCCATGGATTTATTTTTAACAAACTTGATCATGTTCTTCATATTCTTCATATTCTTCATTAATAGACAAAGAGAACACAACTTTTGATGGAAAGAAATCACATAGTATTCATCTTCATTGTCTTCATAGTCTTCTCCCTCATAGAAAGATACAATGTTTCACATAGAATCGACTATCTCTTGCATATGATCTCTCTCACAATAGTATGCTCTCAATACTACATCATATCCTCACTACAATCACTCAATAATCACTCACAATAATCATCATTAGGTCGTGGATACACCTCCCAAAAGGTATGTCAGATGTGAAGGGGCACCGGAGACATCATAGTGTCCTATGAGATCTGTCTTCTGTCATCACTGTCCTTCTGTAACCTTCTGTGAATCTTCATCAGCTACTTCTTCACTTCTTTTGACTTGAATAGAGCTTCCATTCATCCTTTTCCTAAGACAAGAACACTTCCCAAAACATCCATCATAACACTCAACAGAAACAACAGAACAGAACCACAGAACAACAAAACAACAGGACTATAGAGCTACAGAAGCATAGAAGCTACAGAACTTTACAGAAGATCAACAAAACCCATAAAAATCATAAAAACCAAAACAAAACCAATTCAATCTCTCATAAACCTTTTAACACATCCTCAATCATCTCTCAAAACATTCATTCAACCATCTCAACTACCAAAACAGAACCAAAATAGAACAAAACAGAAGAAAATCAAGCCTTATAGAACCATACAGAGAGAATTACAGAACTCTTTAGAATAACATATTTCATCAAAAACTAACATAAACCCTTTCAAACATACTCAAACCACTCCAAACACTTCAAAACATCTTCAAACTCAAACAATCAACCACCAAAAACAACCATTCAGCAACAAAAACAACAAAAAATCAGCCCAAAAACCAATCATTTCCACACTCAACATATATCCCCACACTTAATAAGGAAGTGTCCTCGCGACCTAAGAAAATGGAAGAATAAAAGCTCTATGATCTGCTAAAAAGAATCTTCAATTCAGCATAAATCACCCACTTTGATCACAACCCCAACATATCAGCTTCATAACCTGGATCTGAAACACATATGAAAGGAAAACCAATAACACAAAAAAAACCATTCCAATATGATAAAAACCAAAATAACTCAAACTATTAAAGGATATAAGAGTTCTGCATCCAAATCTGCAACTGCAACCATGTGATAACCAACTACATCAATCTTCACAGCTTCATCTTCATCAGCTCCACACAATTGAAAAAAACATCACCCAATACAAAAAATACCCATATACGAATATAGTCTGAATGGCATGGATCCCCAAAAATTGGAGAGCAAAAAGAAAATTTCCATTAATAAAGGAGGAATGATACAATGAGGAAAAAGTTCCATTGCTAAGTAGGATGAAGGTATTTCTTCTTAAACTGCATACTAAGCTTTAAACGTTCCAAAGCTTTACTCTCATCAACAAAATGCGGAGGCACATTCTGGAGGAACTGTAAGCAACACATCCTTTCCAATAAGATGAGGAACCTGGTAGGGAAGGCCTGTGCAAAGTAGTACAGAACATCCATCTGAGCAATAGTCACATCTACATTTGGATTCATGAGCAACTGAGGGATACTCTCTCGAGTATTCAGCTTTGACTGCTGATGCATGAAAGCAAGATACCAACAAAAATGAGCTGCAAGGCGAACAATGGTATCCTCAGAAGTAGCATGCACTTTGGCAAAATGAAGGTAAGAGTTCGAACATGCTGCAGATGTATCCCAAGACCCTGGAATGAGAGGCCAGTTAAATACCGATCCTGTCACACAATCATGTAGCGTCCATTGTCTTCGACGGAGTATGTCACTGTCATATCCTGGAGTATCTAGCACTGACTGGGGAGGAAGATTGATATAATCAGATGAAGGGGGCAATGGAATAAGAGGAGAACATTGTAAAGGAGGATAAGATAAATCATAAAAGGAAGGCAAATGAAGGGATAAGGAAGATGGCAAAGATGGAGAATTCAACAAAAAGGTACATAGGGAATCCACTGAGAAAACAGAAGGAATAGGAGGAACAGAAGGTGGAGGGTCAGAAGGGGTAGGTGATGATGTAGGATCAGCAATAAAAGGACATGTAGTAAAAACAGGGATATGAGGAAATCCAGAAGGGGTAAAAGATAAAAGCGGAATGGTATCAGGACTTGAGGAAAGAAGAGAAATATAAAAAGGGAAACGATACGCCATAAGAGAATAAGAAAGGAGATCACCAGGATCCAAAGGATAGATAGAACAACGGAAATTAAGGTCCTGGAAAAAGGAATCAGTAAATAACAGATGATCAGCAATAAAGCTCAACAACTGATATTGTAATGGCTGGATATCAGATTTATGGAAAACACTCTGAAGACGACGAGGTTCCAAAGCATCAGCCTCCAAAGGTGGATGCCAAGTATGTCCCTTATACCAAGACGTCTGCTCATGATAATACGTCAAACTATCTGCTAGCAGGAGCTAGCCTGAGTGCACATACATGACTGCTTGTAAGATCACATCCCCCACATAAACATTCAAGTCCTCCTCATTAGGAAATTGCAGATGTCCAACAAGATACATGAAAGATAATAACTGAACCTCATGGGAAACCAACTCATCCACAAATCTATCAAAAACTGCTCTCAAGAGACTTGCAGACCAAAGATTTGACCACCCATCCTCTGGAGGTTCCAAATCCACATTGCTTGAGGAGATGTACAGGGCAAACCTTTGCTGATTATTATATTTGATCCAAAAGGATGGAGGAGGTGACACCAATTCAGTATAGTGGATAAAATCTTCCTGCACATAGTTCATCCTCTGCTAAAGGCGTTCCACTTTAGCGGAGAACCATCACATAATTTAGCTTTATGGTGCAACTGATCAAGCTCTCCTTTGGAAGATATGAGTGAAGAGACAATAGGAGTTGGAGGAGGAACAGAAAGAACAACCACTTTTTGGTTAAGTTCTTCAATAACTTTCTGTTGGGACTCTACAGTTGCCTGAAAGTGCTGCAACTGACCTTCACTAGTACCAAGTTTACTAGCCAAAGTGGCCATTTCCTCAAGGGCAGAATTTTTCTCAAGCTACAAGGATGCATTCTCCTCTTCCAACTTAGCAACCTTAAATTCTAACTCTTTGATAGTTGCCTTCTAGGAATCCATTAAGGATGTGGCAGCAGTCATTTGAGTATTAATATCACCGAGTGTAGCCCTTTCTGCAGACAAATCCTCCAGTGCCTTAGTCAACTGACTAGTCAAGGAATCCACCTTGGCTTGCAAGGAAGTATAAACACTGGTATACATTGTCTGAAGACAAGAGGTAAGGGAGGTTTCCAGAGTGGACTGGACATTTGAAACTAGTTGTGAAAGCATAGGTCCAGATAATATAATATGTAAGGATGAAGGCATCTGCTGATCAATTTGTCCTTCCTTTTGGGATGAAAATAAATTAGGACAGGAGAGGAAAGAAGGAAGGGCACTACTAGACACAACAGGAACAGGTGCGGGTACAGGGGAAGCAAGTACAAGAGGGCTAGAAGGACCCTTTGTACGAAGGCGTTTCTTGCGAGAAAATATAACAGGGGAATCCTCATCTTTTGAATTTGGTTGCATAGGTGGAGGGGAAGGGACTGATGGTGGAGGCTGCGGCGGTAAAGCAACAGAATCAGGCACTGGCACACCACCAGGAGGAGGTGCAAAAGTGATAATGCGCTGTAAGAAAGAACCATAGGAAACATTAATGATCTGACCCTTCCGTACACGCTGGAAATGTTGATCCATCTTGGAGAGTAAGAAGCTTGCCCAGTTGAACTTAGCACCCTCTAGGATCTTCACAGAAGCTGTGAACAGTTCCTTGGAAAGATACTTAGAAGTTGACTTACTCGTCATAAATCGGTCCTGGAGGAACTGACATAACTGCTTCCATACTGGAGAAGAGATAGGAGCAATAGAGACCCCTGAACTGTTAATAAGTTGATTGAGAAGCAAGGGGGTAGAAGTTTCCTTCTTCAAAAGCGTAACTATCTCTTCAGCAGTAAGTAACTGGTTACCGCTGGGCACAAAGGAAGCAGAAAGGGGCAAGCATAGCGCTTCATGGATATTAGCTGTAGATAAGCAGAAGGTACGGTTATAAACCAGGCCAGACTGGTTTTTATAAGAAGCCAAGAAGGAGTAACAAAGCTTCTCATCTACTGACAGTAATGTGAGGGCAACAAATGGTCTAAGGCCTGCACATCGGATGCAATCCGCCTCTAGAAGGAGAGAATAATCATGGACTACGAGGGGAACATGCTGTACCACAATCGGAGGGGAAGAAGAAGAAGATGATGCCATTCAGACTATAGCAAAAACCACACTCACAAACCAGGAATCAAAGAGAAAACCTACAAAACCCACAAATAAAACCACCACTGAGACCATCGACATGAGAAAGATTTAGGACAAGACTGACTGGACTAAACCACCCCAAGCAAACCACATCCTACCGAAAATTTGACATGACCTACTTACATATGCGACCGAAAGCTTGGTGAATATGCAATACAAACAGGCACCCAAAACCCCATAATCAAGCACGCAAAATAAAACAAAAGTGTCACACATACCGTAACCCAGACATTGACCAAACTCAAAACAGAATCACAGACTCGGACGAGTAAAATAGACATGAATAGATATGACCGACATCTTTGACCAAGAAAACCCAATCCCCGTAAACGTTCAGGGTCCTATAGTGCAGTGAAGTGGATGGGTGAAACTAACGACTCATTTTGTTTAAATAATCAATTTAGCATAGTTCATTATTAATGTTTAATCCGTTAATGCATGGTGAGTCGGAAACGTAGCCCAGCCCCTCGCAGACTTAACACGACTTTACTTGACTGGGTCTCTACTAATGCAGTTCATTGTTATAATTACATGATTTGTGGCACTTGAGTGCATGCATGCATGACTTCGGGGGGTTCATTTTATTACAATTTAAAGATGTCTGCAACACTTGTGCGTGTGCAGTGGTGAATGGGTTTTAATTTACAAAAATTAAGTGGGTTATGGTGCAAAGGTGCTCGTGCAACGGCGGGATTCCTTTTACAATTAACGTTCGGGTTCGTTTTATTACAATTTTATGAAGTGCAGTCTGTTAATTTTGTGTATGTGCAATAGTCAATTGATTTTAATTACAATTTAAATGTGTGTTATGGTGCAACGTGAGAGAGGAAAAAAGAGAAAAAAAACCTGGCAATGTGTGGGTCTGTCTGCAAAGTCTGAGACGACGGCCTCGAAAAGGGAAAGACGCAATCCACCGATAATCCATAAAACTGACAAAAGGCCGACTAAGACTAGTCGTCCTGTCGTACAGGAAAACGGAAAAACAACTAACACATTGACCAAAAAGAAATAATAAAACAAATGCGACGTGTGACCAAAGAAAAAAAATGGAGATGTTGGGGGTTTGGATTGATTGGGATTTAAGATTATGATTGTTTGGTTTTGTGGGTTGTTTCTGTTTTTTTTTTTTAAGTTTGGTTTGATTGTATTATTTGTTTGTTTTTTTTAAAAGTGTGTTTTGATGTGTTTGTTTGTTTATTTGTTTTTAAAGTGATGTGGACATGAAATTTCAGCAACCAATCATGAGCATCAAGTGTAAAGAAGGTGATCAGATTTAATTCATTTTTTCAGCTCATTTGTGGGATTAAAAATGATTTTTTTCATTGAATTTTGTTTTAAATTAGGGTTTTGGCTCCAATTAATACTTTTGCCAATTAAGAAAAGCATTTTCAATGAGAATATATTGGCAAAATGTACAAAAGAATTTGTAGAATTTTCAAAAAAATTTGCTGATATTATTTCGGCATTTTAATGAATTTTTAAGGAAATTTTTTATAAATTTTTTCATGGTTTTAAAAAAGAATTTCAATTTTCAAATTTTTTTGTAAATTTTTTTAATATTTTAGTTTGGAAAAATATGTCAATTGCTTACAAGAAATATTGGAATTTTTTTTGTAATTTTTTTATTTTTAATTGTTTTTTAAGGAATTTTTGAATTTTGTGTTTTTAGGGTTTTTTGGGATTTTAAATTAAAAGGGCAGTACCAGGCTACGTGTGAACAGCTAATAAGGACTGTGTGTGAACGGCTGGCTGCAGCACACCACTGCATAGACAAGACGGAAGCGCGTCCTCGCGCGTGAACAGCCGCTAACAGACACACTCCCGCGTACACGCACGCGAATAGCCATGCGCACGCATACCCTGCGTGTGACAGGGGGCCTAGAAGGGGGTGCAGTGGTTTTTGTTGTTTGTTAAAGGAAGTTTGGGTGGTCTGCGCTTCGGGGGGGGCGGATGGGCTTAGGAGGGGGTTTTGTGTGTGAATGGGGGGTGTGATTGGGAGCTAAGGGGGGGTTGGTGTGTGTGGGTGGGAATGGGGGCTTGGAGGGGGGTTTATGTGACTGGGAGGGGGGGGGGGGGGGGGGGGGTGGGGGTTGGAGGGTGTGAGTGGCGGCCCAGGGAAGGAGGAGGCGGCGGACAGCCTAGGGAGGGGCGCAGGCGGCAGGGCGGAGCCCAGTGAGGGGCTGGCGGCGACGTCGGACAGGCAGCGGGCGACTCTAGGCAGGCGGCGGGACGACTCTAGGCAGGCGGCGCAACGAGCAGCAGGGCGGAGGGGGGAGAGGAGGGAGGGAGGAGAAGAGGAGGAGGAAGAGGGGAACGAAGAAGGAGGGAGAAGGAGGAGGGGAGGGGGGAGGAGAAGGGGAGGGAGGAGGAGAAGGAAGAGGGGAGAGAGGAGGTGGGGGAAGGAGATGGAGGGAAGCAGGAGGGGAGAGAGAGAGAGGGGGTTACGGGGAGAGAGAAAGAAGAGAGAGATAGAGAGAAGGAAAGAGAGGAGGGAAGGAGAGAGGAGAGGTAACGGCCGCGGGAGGGGAGGATATAATTAATTTTAAAAAATAATAAATAATAATTTTTTTTGTTAAAAAATTTAAAAAAATTAATAAATTAAGTAAAAGAAAGGCGTGCCCCCGTCCCACACACGTGTGCGGGCGGGGTAAAAAAATTTGTCGTGGCGGGATTGGAATGACATCGGGATGTCGGCACGGGGTACGCGTACGCGACCGAGGCGTGTGGAGACGCGTAAAATCGAAAAGGGGTGCAGGACAGCAGGGGAAAGACAGGGCGTTCACATGCAAAAAAGGCAAAAAATGGGTCCAAAAATGCAAACGAAAATTAATATCGGAAGATCCGTGCAGCGGAACGAAGTGCAGTAAAAATGTAAAATGTGCGGGGGACAGAGTTTCACAGGCCTGTCACGTTAAAACGCAGTTCCAATAGGGTTCGGAGGTGTTCACATGCAAAAAACACCAAAAAGACACTCAAAAACACATTTAAAAATTAATAATTAAAAATTCAAAAGCCGAAATAGGGTGGAGGAAAAAGAAAAAAGGTAGGAAAAGGCGGGCTGGACAGGACTGTCAAGTCAAACTTGAATTCTGATACAGACAGGGCAGGTTCACATGGAAAAATGTTAAAAAGACGCATGAAAAGGTCCCGAAAAAACCACAAAATTAATATTGGACAAACCGTGCATCGAAATGACATGGAGTAAAAAGGAAAAATGTCAAGGGAAAGGGTAGGGCAGGGCTATGATGTCAAATCACAGTTCTGAAGCAAGAAAAGCGCGTTCACATGGAAAACCGTCTAATGTACGCAAAACCCGTCAAAAATTAATAACTCAAAAACCGTGCATCGGAACAAGGGTAGGTAAAAAGGAAAATTGGACAGTTCAAAGGGACGAACAGGGCTATAAGTTTAGATTGGAATTTGGGGGAACATAGGATACGTTCACATGGAAACATAGCAAAATAAGGAAAAAAGAGAAATGGAGGAGGAACGTCCCCAAGGGAGGGGTGACAGTGGATGGGTGGGTGGGGAAGGGACCCAGGAGAATAGAAGAAAGTCATGGCATACATGCATGATCAAAGTGAGGCACATGCAAGGCAGTATGCAAGGTAGACGCGCAGGGACGCGTCCCTACACTTAAAACCTCAACGGGTAGGGTTGACCGAGCAACAGGGACCTAATACCACACAACAGACCATCCGCTAACGTCCCCACACTTAAAACATGAACATCCCTGACAACGCAAGGTGTAGGGTTAGAAAAACTTGGCCCATGTTGTCGAGAATCAAGGTTGACTTTCAATGGTACGTCCACTGTCGTTGTCGGCTGCACGAGGTACCAAGGTATCTTCATAGCACACGTCCTTCATGGCAGGGACCACGCAGTAGCACCCAAGGAGGTAGCTAGTGGATGAATCGCAGGAAATTCATCGATGATGAGGAATGTTGCACTCAATGCACAATCACTCATATGGAATGAAAGAGCAGTCACTCGCCCCATTACTAATATCACTCGAGGAAATCAGAATGAAAACCCATATCTCACACTCGGTTTAGGAAGCGACAAAGGAATGGTGCAGAGGGAGTATGCCAGGGTGCACAATTAATGGTGCATCAGTGCGTCCAACCCGTGTGGCATAGGTACAAGCAGGAAGGCAAGGGAGCCTTACAGTGCAGTGTATAGAACAGGGTGACGTGTCCTGTGAGGACGACAAAAACCCAGTCCAGGGTGCATAGGGAAATGGAAACGTACCTGACTCCAAAGGTCGTAACGTCCCTCAATCCTCACCTCGGGTAATTGATTGAAGAAACTCCAGTCACACTCAGCCCACCCTCTGTCTCACGCTCTGTTGATAGATACAGGAGGGCAGCCATGTCCTGAAACCCATTGATGTAATCCTCATGGTCACTTGTGCAAAGGTTGTATGCCTTTTGCGCATTTGAGGGTGCAATTGTGCATCCCGCCCAGTGCCGGCATACGGTGCGAGAAGGAAGGCCAGGGAGCCCTATGGTGCAATGCACAAGAACAGATCGTGCTTTGTGCATTGAGAGGCCCATCCCGTGCGTGCAATGCTCCATTCACACATCTCACCTCTCATTTGATTTGAAGGGAAAAGACTGGTCACTCGCCCCACCCTCTGTCTCATTCTCTGTTGATAGTTACAGAGGGCAACCCATACTCACTTCCCCATCCGGTTATAGGATGAAAGCTCGCGTCACTCGATTGTTTGTCGATGAAGATCGCATTGTCAGTTGTTGAAGAGGTGTACCCAGGGAGGTAGCCATCAGATCGAATGTTGTGTTACATAAGACATGGCATCTGCTAGAGGACTGTCAAACGCTCTGCAGAAAGGCATAGGACACAGCGTACTAAGGGAGACAGCTTCGGAACTGGATCCTGGGGATGTCAATTGATGAATCCACTTTTTGGACTGCTGGGTGTTGCCACCTTTTCCACAGCTAGCTTCTCGCCCAAGGATGTTAAACACCTTTTCTTGGAACGAGGCCTGCTATGACAGGGAATTTCTTCCTTTTCTCCCGTAACAGTTTTTTTCTTCTTCTTCTTTTTTTCTTGTTTTCCCCTATTCCTAAGGGTGTCTCCATCTTTTCTTGAAGAATAGGTCGGCATGACAGGGATCGAAGTCCTTTTCTTCCATGACCGATATGTATAATTTTTTTTCGAATTAAGCAAGGGAATGGTAGAAATACCATTTGTCAGAACCAACCTTGCCACTGCCGCTAGTGGAAAATAGAGGATAAGAGATCAGGGCTAGAAGGTGGGGCTGAGAGGACAGAGGGTTGCGTCCACCTCATCAGGAGTGGATGAAGAACGACTATCAGAAATAACATCATAAGAGTTACAGTGCCACGCCAATGGGGAAAAGGATCAGGTGACCGTGATTATCAAGATCCCCAAGGAGGGAAGTACTTCTTCAAGCGATATCCATTGATCAGGAAGGGATCATTAGAGGCATTAACGGTCTGCACTTGGATAGAGCCATTAGGGTTGACATCAAGTACCTTATATGGGCCCATCCACCGCTGTTAAAGCTTGCTAGGAAACTTGCTAAATCTCGAATCATAGGCTAGGACCAAATCACCTTCTTTGAACTCCTTGTGCTTGATGAAGCTATCATGGTAAGCCTTACGTCGAGCTTGCGTGGCTTCCATGTACTGTAGAGCTATCCTGCGAGTTTCGTCCAAACATTCCAAGTGCAGGAGATGGCATTGCAATGAATCATCATCCCCCAAGTGCTCTTTGATAGCCACTCGCAAAGAGGGCAATTCCAGTTCAACAGGGAAAATAGCTTCTGTACCATACACCAACTGAAAAAGGGTCTGTCCTGTTGCTGCTTTATGGGAGGTTCTGTACGCCCAAAGGGCCTCTATAAGTCGATCATCCCAATCACGATGATGTGCGGCAATTGTTCTTGTCGGGATTGAGCAGAGGATGCGATTGGTGACTTCGACTTGGCCGTTAGCTCTGGGGTAATAAGGAGTGGACTTGCGATGGCGGATCTTATACAGCTCTATCAACTCTTCCATGACTTTATTAATAAAATGAGTGCCTTTGTCACTTACCAACTCTAGGGGACTACCAAAACGGATGATGATATTCTCGTACATGAACAGGGCCACGCTGTTACCATCATCCCGCTTTAGGGCTTTAGCTTCACACCACTTTGTGACATAATCCGTACATACCAAGATGTATCTGTTTTGTTTCCTTCTGGTGGGTGGATCAATGGGACCCACGAAATCAATCCCCCACTTCTCAAACGGCTTTAGGGGAAGAATGGGTTGAAGTGGCATAGCGCTGGTCTTGGTGGGTTTCCCCATCCTCTGACAGGCATCACATCTTTTACAGTAATCATATGCATCCTTGTGGAGGGTCGGCCACCAGTATCATGCTAGTAGAGCTTTCCTGGCTGTAGCTTCTCTTGCAAAGTGGCCTCCACATGGCTTGTCATGGCAAGCCTTCAAAACAATCCCAATCTCATCTCTTGCAACACATCTTCTGAGCACTTCATCTTTGCCTTTCTTGTACAGTGCACCGCCTAACAGGGTGTAGGGGGCTGATTCTAACATAAGCTTCTTCCTTTCCCGACTAGAAATGCCAGGAGGGTACTGTTGGGTTGCCAGCAGATTGGCAATGTCTGCATACCAGGGGGTTACAATTTCTACCAGGAATAGGGAAGCATCAGGGAGGTTTGGATCATCCTACTCCTCGTCTGCAGTCTGTGGGATATGCGATAGATGATTAGTCAGAACATGGGAACGACCAGGTTTGGTAATTACCTCAAAGTCGAACTCCTGGAATAGAAGGAGCCATCTCATCATTCGTCCTTTCACATCTGCTTTGTTCATCAGGAAGGACAAGGCCTCATGATCCACATAAAATTTGAAGTGAGTACATAGTAGGTAGTGGCAAAACTTCTCTAAGGCAAACACCATTGCCAAGCACTCCAGCTCTGGCATTGTATAGTTCCGCTCTCTATCAGTGACTTTTTGGCTTGCATAATATATCAGTTGATCTAATTTGGAGGGGCCCTTTTGACATAGGACAGCACCTAGCCCTTCAACTAATGCATCAGTGTGTACATGAAACTCCTTTGTCCAATCAGGAGGTTGCAGAATGGGTGCCTTAATCAAAAACTGCTTCAGAGTGTTGAAGGCTTTGTCACATTCTTCCGTCCAAATAAACTTTGCATCTTTCCTCAGAAGCTTGTGCAAAGAGGTTGCCTTTGTTGCAAAATGGGCTATGAACCTTCTGTAGTAACCCACATGGCCTAGGAATCCCCTCAACTGTTTGAGGTTGGTGGGCACTGTCAGAGCTGCGATCTTCTCGATCTTTGCAGGGTCTGTTGATATCCCTTGTGCAGAGACAATGTGGCCCAACAGAACTCCAAAAGAGACCCCAAAGATGCATTTGTCGGGGTTGAGAGAGATCCCATACTCCCGGCATCGGTCAAAGCATTGTTCCAAATGTCCCTAGTGTTCAGGATCAAACTATAGACACTGAAGTCATCCAAATATACCTCAATAAAGTCATGCAGATGATTTTGGAATGCGTCCATCATGACTCGCTAGAAAGTAGCAGGGGCATTGCAGAGTCCAAACGACATCACTCGGTAAGCGTAGGTCCCCCATTCTGTGGTGAAGGTTGTTTTGGATTGATCTCCTTCTGCTATCTGCACTTGGTTGTATCCACTGAATCCATCCAGAAGGGAATAAAGCTCATGTCTTGCCACTGTGTCCAACAGTTGGTCTGTGAAAGGGATAGGAAAGTGATCCTTCTTGGTCTTGGAATTCAATTTGCGGAAATCCACACATATACGAAGCTTGCCATTCTTCTTGGGTACTACCACGATGGGTGAGACCCATTCACTATTTGCCACTGGATAGATGAATTGGCTTTCAGAAGCTTCAGCAGCTCTGCTTTCACCAATGTGGAATAATTCGGGTTCATTTGCCTCTGTCGTTGCCGTACTGGCTTGGCATCAGGCTCCAAATCAATATGATGCTGACATATTGTGGGATCAATCCCCTTTAGGTCTTTGTAGGACCAAGCAAACACGTCCAAATTCTCAAGTTGTACAAGGTTGACAACTCCTCTTCTAGTAGGCTGCTACCCACCTTCAAATGGCGTTCAGTGCCATCTGCATCCACAAAGGTTAACTGCTTTTCACCTTCTACTTCATGGATGAAGGTCCCATGGACTGCTTCTGGGTACAGATCCGACTCCTTCAAGGGAGTGGTGTCCTCATCTGATGTCCCACTAGACCCAACGTCTTCTTGCAGTAAGGACTTAGGTTGCCCCTTGAAATGGTGAAATGGGATCAATGCTGTCTCGGTTCTGGTTTGAATGTTAATTACCTTAGAGCTTGAGGACTCCTCTTCAGAGGATGCATCCAGGAATGTTACAAAATAGGGGCTCTCGGAATTCTGTTGTGGCCTTGGGACTGGTACTTGTTGACAAGGAGCATCATCATCATCCTTTCTTGACAAGTGTGAATGGGTGCGACAAGAACCACTGATAAAAGACGGCGTATTTTGCTTGATCCACTTCTTATATAGGCTTTGCCTATGGAGAGATCCATTTACCAATCCAAAGGGTACCATTCCCATTCTGTCCCATAGCATGGAGTCTTCTGCTTCTGAAGCTTCTGGAACTCCCTCCTCATCTATGCCTTCTGTGGGTGGAGTGGTTTCTTCTGTCTCGCTTTCAAAGTCTCCTTCTTCAAATTCATCATCAACCTCTTCGGACTCCGGCTCTGCTTTTGTAGGCGCTCTGTAAGAGAAGAACAGGTCCTCTGCTTTGCCTTCTGCCTCTATTCACTGGCTTTGCTATGGCCATGTAACAGGGAGAGCAGTACATCCATGCTTCTATCTCACTCTCAGAAGTGATTTCAGAAATCGTTCCTGGTTCAGGCAGGAAGTATTCACCCATTGATAATGGCTTTGCATATTTTGGGAGTTGGCTTAACGTACCCACTGTTAGGGAATGTGCCTTTGTTTTCTTGGGAAGGATCTATTTGACAGCATCTTCTTCTGCTGATGTTCCATCTGTAGCCTCATTAGAGGAGTCAGAAGATAATTCCAAGGAGGTGGATCCATGTCCTTTTTGAGCACCATATAGCTTCAGCACCACTTTATTGGGTCCTCTACCCAAGGTCAAGGTTCCTTTGAACCAATCCTTCCTTGCTCTGGCTTCAAAAAGCCATGGTCTGCCTAGTAACAGGGGGTAGGATGTACCATAAGAGTTTGGCTTCACCACCAGATAGGTTAGCCAATAATCTTTTCCAGCCACTGTAGTCTTCACATATGGGAGAATGCCCAAAGGCTTGATTCTGCTCTGATCCGCCAGTCTGATGAGCCATTGAGTTGGTTGCACACCTTGTAGGCCTAGATCCTTCATTGTCACATCCGTCATAATGTTCACTGATGAGCCACCATCAATCAGTGCATTTGCAATAAAGCAGCCTTCTATCCATACACCAGTCTCTAGGGTACCAGGATCTAGGAAGGTGTTAGTCACATCCACTTCTTTTTCAGGTTCTGGAGCTTTGTTGGACTTTGTTGCTGTTGAGGGAGCAATCCTTAATCCACGTCTTCTTGTCAGTATACTTTTGAACCTTTTTCGGAAAACTGGGAGACAACACCAACAATTGTCGGAATGTGAGGTTTGGTTTAAAGGTATCTAGATCTCTGACCAGATCATATTCCTTAATAGGATCCACTGGCTTCTCCAACTGGTTAGGGAATGGGGCGACACCCATTTTCATTTTTCTCTTTTCTTCCAACAGAGGCATCATGGGGCCTTCTTTTGCCACTTGTGGCACCTCCTCCTCTTCTATCTCCTGGACCTCTGGTCTTGTCTCTGGAACTGTCTCTGTGACTCTCTGTGGCACTGTAATGCTCTCTACGGCACTGTCAGGCTCTGTCCTGTTCTGTTCTTCTGTTGGAAGATTAAAATTCACTGTTCTGGTAGGAGTATTATTTTCTTTCTGGACAAGTGGTTCCTTCTTCTTTGCATGCGTGATGGCAGCAACTTCCAATTCCACTAAATTGGAGGTAGGCTCTTGGGCCTTGGCCAGACTATCAGTAGCACAGTTTTTCACTGGGGCTGGGCTTGGATAGTCTTTTGCAGTGTGGCCTTCTCCTTTGCATCGACTGCATAAGGGCTTGTAATCCACTGACCTTCTGGGATTTGGACAATTTGGTGAAATATGTCCATTTTCTCCGCATCTGTAACACTCCACTTCTGATCTCTGACCACCGCTAGACTGTCTTCCTCTGTAACTTTGGGATGGAAATCTTCTGGGTCCGAAATTAGGACCAAACTCCTTAGGCCTTAGTCCAATATCCTATGTTGTCATTTTGGATTCCAGGAAGTTGAATCTTGCGTCTTCTTCCTTCCTTCTCCTATCATGCATCTCCTTCAGCGAGCAAATATTCTCTGTATGGTTCTTCCACAAACAGTAGGAACAGAAGGCTCCATGAATGGTTGGTTTTTGCGTACATTCAATGGCTAAATGGCCTACTTGATGACACTTACCACACCAAGTATTTGATCGCATCACATCTCTTCCTGCTCCTGCAACGTTGGATATGCTAGCGGTATTCACTTTCAGCATCTGTAGCTGCTCTGTAATCACATCCATCAACTCCTTTTTGATATTTGCAACTGAGTTGGATAAGTAGTCCTTCAAGCTTTCTCCTCCTGAGGCACTGGCAGTAGGGTTTTGAGGAGTCTCTGTAATCACTTGGTGTAGAGGGGTCTCTATTCTGATTCTAATTCAGAGCTCCTGTTTGAACTGTTGGCTGTTGGCTCTAGTTGGTAGGGTTCCACTGTTGCTACTGATTTGGCATTGGGAAAATTGGTTGGGACCATTGTTGTTGTGGTTGAACCATCATTTGAGGCATTGATTGTGGCCATTGTGGATTCGGTGCACTGTACTGTGATATTGGGGGCATCTATTGGTAGGGGTAGGGGACAGTCCCTAGGATTGCATTTGGTGGGTACATCATTCCCGACATCAGAGGAGGTAGGACTCCTCTTCTTGGAATCATCGCCAATCTAGCTTCCACTTCATTGTACAATCTTACACCTTCTATTGCAGGTTGCAATGTGGCTGGTCTTTGCAGCTCCACAAACTTACGGACTTCTGGTTGTAATCCTCTGAGAAACACTCCCTTTTGAATGCCATCATCTAGATTATGGTTAGTCCATCTCTTCAGGATGGATTCCATTCGTGAGACATAAGCTTCTACTCTTTCTCCAGAGCACTAATCGACTGGCATTATATCTTTGCCAGCTGTAGGTAGGTGTAACAAACTAAATATAATAAGTGATAAGTCAGTTGCCATGTGAGTATCATAATGACCACCAACATGCTAAGTGTGGACGTGCGAACTCATCTAGCCAGGCGGTCCATCATCAATGTCCGCATGTGTTGAGCTTGCCATCTCAACACATCTCTCTTCTTATGTCATTGAGCGAGTGTACTGAAGGAGGCCTAGGAGAGAGGAGAGAAGAACATGAGAGAAGAAGAGAGAGAAATGCTAGTAGAAGAGAGAGAAAGAAAGGAAAGGAGAGAGAAAGAGGAGGGAAGCCATGAAAGCTAGAAGGAAGGATAAAAGAGAGACTTGATTATTGAACTGATGCCCTAATTGGGTCTCTCAACACCTTATATACCCTGTCAGTATAACTGGGTATTCTCATGCTAACCCGTGTCCTACCCGTCTATCCCCACTCTTTTACATTCCATCCCGACCCCGAAGGTTTTTGCCCTCAAAAACAAAAAGAGGACTTATGGCTCACAGTGAAAGGGGGGGTGCAGAGTACTACCATGCTTAGCATTACAAAGGAGAATCTCATGTGGAATTGGGGCATAGAATTGTGTATATGATGTATATAACATGTGCAAGTTGATAGCATACGAGTTTGGCCTCCAATTCTTGACAATTAGGGGTTGACAAATAGTGGATAGCATGCTGTCCAGAATAGGCCCGCTGGAGAAAAGTGGTCATAACTTCCTATGGGCATCTCCGATTGAGGCATGTGACATGTCAAAATTAAGCTCGTTGAGGGTACTTTCAGCCCATGTAGGTCATGCATGGGTGCACTTAATGCAGGCCCAAAACTATTCCAAAATAGATGGTTGTCTACTACAAAACAGTCCTAAATCGAGTCGTCTTCAGCCACCAGGGGAGTGTTGATGTAGATAAAGCTTTCTTTCAACCCCTGGGATCAAATGGATAACCTGCATGGTAAGCATCACTAGCATACAGGTCATCCATGCAAGTGTGGGTCTCTACACTACCACCGAGGTCAAATGGAAAGTGGTTATCCTTTCCATGCATTGGGTTACCATCCACAAGTAAAGCTAGAATGGTCAGTACCATTAGCTGTTGCATCGAGTCTTCCATAAGCATCATATGATTAAGCTCGGTCTGCGCTTGGATGCTGTCAATAACACATGGGGTTGCATAAGTTGAGAAGTGTACTGCATCAACCCTTATATGTGACATGTGTATAGATGGAAGGGTCTCCTAAAAGGATATGTTTTCTTGATCCATAATATGAGCATGATCTTATTTCTTAAATGAAAGTTTGTCTTGCTTTGGACCCACATCAAAATGGTCTTCAGCAAGATCTCTCCCATCCTTGGCATAATGATATTCGAGTACAAATAGGAGTTTTGCATTCTGTACTCTACATTTGTCTTGATGATCACAAGATATCGGCTTAGCACATCGATAGCATAAGCCTGCAGCATGCAGTTTGTGTATCGTATCACTAGTAAGGTGTTTAATGTGTTTAGCCTTAGATAGCAATCTACACACATGCTCATCACCATTGGTCAACTCAGTAATATTTCTGACATGCTACTCATGTACAATAGATGGCTGCCCATGACCATAATGCTCATAATGTCCATATGAAGGGTCATGCCAATGTGGCTGCTGCTCATAATGATACTCATGATGTCCACACATATGCTCATCACCATTGGTCAACTCAGTAATAGTTCTAACATGCTGATCATAGTCATCTTGCTGCTCATGTACAATAGATGGCTGCCCGTGACCATAATGCTCATGCTGTCCATATGGAGGGTCATATCAATGTGGTTGCTACTCATAATGACCATATTGCATATGGTGATAACAACCCTGCTGCTCATTTACATCTATTTGCTGTTGACTATTACCAAAACTTTTGGCCATATTGTTGCCCATAAACATGCTGCCCAAGATTGCATGATGATTGTCCAACATGACTACAATGGTGTCCTTGCATCCTAGGCTGACCATAAATATGATGAGTAGCAAGTCCATGAGCATAGGTATCGGCATGATGCTAGTCATAATCACTGGCTTGCTACTCCTGCATCGCATAAGAATCTCCATATGCATGCTGCTGACCAATGTTGTATGAGCTACCATATACATGTCCATGATCATGACTTGCATAAGAACTATGTTGCTACATAAAGAAGTGCTTGTAAGCGTAATCATGCTGCCCATATTGGCCATACTATCGATCAAATCCATTGGAGCATGATCCACCCTCATGATAAGGTACATAGCCTAGGTGTTGCCCAAAGTCGTATTGTACAATACTTTGGTTATCAAAATTGCCCATATGTGATTTAGCTTAGCACCGAAAATTGACCTATATTTTTTGCCACATCAGAGCATCAAAAGATCCCTAGTGTTACTACTGAAAATCAGATCTGCACACTGTTGTTTGCTATTGTATGCTGCTCACTCTATCAAAACATCTCTGACAATAAGTATTTAGAATATTCTGCAATTGAGTTTTTAGGACTGTACAGAAAGTTACTGCTGCCTGTCCCACAGGACCCTTGGTGACAAAAAGGGTTGTGTGGAGATGGCCGCATTACTAGACCCTGTAAGCCATTATATTATGATGGACTTTATTTTATGGAAGCTGAAGTGTAGTTTTGAATTCTCTAATTTCATCAAAATCTGTTGTCTTCTGACATTAACAGCCTTCTCAAAAGTTGCATTCAGCAAAAAGTCAAGCAGTTCTGTAATTATGCAAGTACAACAATTGCATGTAATGGATCTTTAGTCAATGCAGTGTGATTCCTGACAAATGCATCAGTCTCAGGACTCTTCTATAATTATGCCACACAACAATTTCCTGTAATGTATCCTTTGGCACTACTAGCTGAAGAATTGTTAGCCATGTAACTTGTACAATATGTTTCGTTAGCCAAGATACTTCAAACTGACAAAATCCACCAACATGCTTGAGCTTGTGAGCTTGTTGCTTTAGACAGTTGGTAAGGATACAAGATACTATTAGACACTTATGAATCCAAATGCTTTCCCTGGTTCTGATAGAAGGAATTCTGCATGAAATTCTGCATGTTCTGTTCCTTTGTCTATTTTGTGTAAAAGTCCCTTCCAACTATGCTTTCCAACACCAAGAATTTGCCCAAAATCTTGCCAATCATCTACACATGATTGGCTTGATTTCTTGGCATAAGAAACTTTACTTATCTGCAAAGTTCTGAGGGAATTGAAATTTCATGTACTTCTGAACATCTATACATTCAGGTTGTTCTTCCACTTCAAACTTTTCAATAGTTTCCTCACCGAACTCATCATGATTGGAAGTGGCTTGAACAACAGTCTCTTTGTTGTCTTTTGAAGACTCAGGCCACAATCCACAATAGTATGAGGAATGTTCTTCCTTCAAGTAGGATTGCCTCCTATCTTTTGGAGATTATCTATGAGCTGAGCTATAGAATGCATGCATTACTGGAAAGCCTAGTGCCCAGTTGGTGACTTCTTTAGTTAAGCTTTGAAGCTCCATCATTCAGTGCTGTAAAGCACATTGGAATTAGCTGCAGGCTTTGTATTGTCTTGGAGCACCTCAAGAGAACTTCTATCTTATGTGTCTTTGCTCAAGCTCTGTCATTGAGCCAACTACTACTACTTTCTATTGGACAAAGGAAAAGGTCCGGATGCAGTGGTAGAGGATCTCCTCTTGACATTGGCCTTCACATTTTCTGATCCTAATGTATGATCAAGCTCATTCAGTGAATTGCATTGCACCACTTCTTGGCTAATTTTGTCACATCGTAGGAAGGCAGAGCTAAATTCAAGTGTATATCCTTTCATCTTTATCATCTCCAACCTTCTCTCAACTTAGCATCATATTTGCAAAACTGTGGATAGGATTTCATCCCCTGTATTCACATGAAAACGTTCAGTTATTGATGTGAGCCGAAGTGCATTCCGCCTGCTCCATTTCTACATCAGACATTTCCTTCCTAAGCTTAGCTACCTCATCCTAGTTGCGAGCTGTAGCATAGATGTTAAAGAGCACGACGTGTGCCCCCAAACATTTCAAGACCTGTTCAAAAGCATGCCTCTACATGGCTATACTTTGATGCTTCTTGCAAGCACTAAGCAAGGAAAGCCACATTGAAGCACCATGCTGACCGCTTACTCCTATAACTTTGTCATTGGCTTCATTTAGAAGTCTTGGCCGACCCAAAAAGGTCAACCATATAGCAACAATCTTGGGGTATTGTTGTGGTGCAATGATCTCAACACATTAGCATTGAAATAGTGGTGACCTTATGAATAACCAAGGACATTGAATGCAGAGAGAACACACTTATCTGTCATTTAGTTTCAAGCTAGCACATAGCATTCCTTTGAATAATTGGAGAACCTTGTTCCAAGCCCTTGCTGAGCAGCCCATTGTTGCAATTCCAAGTGGTGGTGGTGTCTCATCAAAGGACTTGATTATAAGTTTATCATGGCCATCTATTGCATCCCAAACTCTCTTTGTTCTAGCTCAATGTTGTGATCATCCTACTATTCTAACTAGCTAAAATAACAATTGGGAAGCCTTAGAAAAAACCCATAACTACAAGCTCATCTGTCCTAAATTTCCAATGCGTTGAGCTTCTATCATCAACTCCAAGAAACCCACCAGTAGAGGCTGAAAACCTCATAGATTGTAGCAAAGAAAATGAAAAGGATGTTGGTTTTTCATGGTACTATAAATATGAGGCATGGGGAGGCACAATAAGCATAAGGAGACCCCGAGAGACTGCAAGAGAGAGGTAGAGTGAAGGATACCCCTCCAAGAGATTGTGAGAGAGAGCTTGAGAGAGAGAGAGAGAGAGAATAGCTACCCTGAGAGGCTGCAAGGAAAAGAGTTAGCTCAATTCCCTCCGTCTCGGTCTTCCATTAAGCCATCTATGGGAGCTTTCACTCAACCGCCAAGACCCTCGGACCGCTTATTGTTTCAAGCGTTCCAAGCCGAGCACTAATGGCTACCTCTCACATAGCCGACGTGCCATCCATATCTACGGGTGTAGTGAGCTTACCTTGATGTCGTTCGAGTTACCTCCTCTCCCGCGCACTCCGATAGCTCCATGATCCAAGTGCAAGCTTCAAGCAAGCTCTCGATCCTCCCGCTCCAAGCTCCAAGCTCCATTGTCGCGAGCAAGAGAAGAGAAGAGAAGAGAAGAGAAGAAGAGAGGAGAAGATGGAGAGCTTCTCCTCCTCGGTCCCTCACCCTCACACACTCACTCCCTCACACTCTCACACTCCCTCTCTCAAGCACAAGCTCAAGCAAGCAAGAAGAAGAAGAAGAAGAAGAAGAAGAAGAAGAAGAAGAAGAAGAAGAAGAAGAAGAAGAAGAGGAGAGCTACTTTTGGCCACACACAAGAATGAGCTTCTCATTCACTTTTCAACTTTATATACAAAACCCTAAATCCCTTTTGGGCGGTCATCCCCTTTCCCCCTTTTTACATGGCTGACCGTAGCCTAGGCCTTTTTCCCCATTGTCCTTCTATCTTCCTAGCTTCCTTTCCACAGCCCGTTTACATTTACAAATTGCACGGGTGAGAGCCCGGCGCTCCTTGAATTAAATCATGATGCGCTTGCGCTCTTTTACAATAGTTGGACTTGCGTTTTTCCTCGTGCGCCTTTGTCTTCCGTTTCTCTTTGCCTTGGCCTTTGTCTTTACCTTCTGTTTTAGCTTTTCGGATTTTCCACCGCCTGGCACTCTTTTACAAGATTTCAGGGTGCGCCTTTATATTTTAAAATGCGCATTTCTCCTTTTGCATTTCCCTTGGACTTTTAAGGCTGCCCTTGCACTTCTGGCCTTTTCTCCTATTCTTTCTTCAGTCGGGCTACCTTTTTTCTGCCTTTGACCTGCATCTTTTTATTTTCTTTTGCTTTCTTCATGTTGGGGTTAACATTACCCCCCTCCTAGACGAGTGCCAGTCCCATGGCACTCACCGTCGTAGGTAGCAGGCTGTAGCATGCACCGAAGACGTGGGTGACAAGGAGGCCTGTGAGTTCCTGTGGAGGAGTGTTGGTGGTGGTGTGGCAGAAGGTCCTGGGGCCGTGTTGGTGGCCAAGGTGGTTGGTGGAAGGTTGTTGGAGGTGGTGGTAGGGCTATGCTGTGTTGGGGATTGCATTGATGGCCAGCACAAGTGTTGGTTTGTTGGGGATTCTGCACATGACGATTCTTTGCGGGCTTGTCGGATGGTAAGGGACCAGCATTCAAAGTTGAGTGTTGATGAAGAGCGAATAACACCTTATACCTGCAATTGGAAAACCTCACATGTGGTCGCTCCTTAAGGGATAGTGCTAGGCTTCTCATCGTGCACAAGACATATTTTGATTAGTTTGGGAGACAGGTCGAACTCTAAGCAAGCCTAGAGTATTGTCCTGCACTTGAGGACCCAAATTGTGGATATACTTCGGTGCATATATTATGTGAGTGCTCATGCCTACTTAGATATTACATAGTTAGAAGACCGTGGGCTAGTTTCTCATAACAAGGCGTTGTTGAGATATCGAGCTCCACTCGTGATATGCCAGGGTGACCGTTGTGCATTTATGTCACCGACTTGTCAGTTGCAGATGCGGTTGGTACACCGCCCATGAATAATAGCTAGATGACAACTATCCTTATCTACTCTAGTTCATGGCTCAGTTAGTATGCCACCTTAGTTAGTTGTCTTTGGTTTGAGACCCATATATAGGGTTCTTCTATTTCTTTATATGTGAGTTCTTTTGGCTTACACAACTAAGAAGAAGAAAATTGTTTTCAGCCTCCACCCTTGTGTGTATTCCCCCATTGTGCAAGCAAGAAAGCTACAAGTGAGACTCCTTCCTTCTCTCTCACAATCTTGACATGGTATCAGAGCCTTGTTCGTGGTAAGGAGCTCAAAAAAGCAAGCCAAGCTCGCGGTGTTCTGGTAAGAGGAGCAGTGTTGCTTTCATTTTCTGTTTTGGGAGCAAATCTCTGCAGGTAGCACAGCCGGAAATTGCAAGAGTGCATTGTCTCAGGTTGAGACGCCCTTCGCGGTGAAGCAAGAGGGCACTATATGCTGCGGGAGTAGGCTTTAGCCCTTGGCGACCCTGTTTTTTTTATTTGAGGCCATTTCGGGGCCTGTTTTGGAGGCGGAAGTTTTCTGCACGCACTCAGGAAAAGGCCCTGTTTTATGCTGTGCGACCACTGTTCTACAGGTCGGTGAAAAGTTACCACAGAAATTGCATCGTATGCTTGTGTGCAGAGACATTGGGAGTTACAGAATCATCCTTAGTTCCTGTTTATGCAAAATCGTCACTAGGAAGTGACTGTGTGGTCAAATACCACTTTCGCCAGTTTTGCAGATTTGCCCTTGTGAGGGTGAAGCTGTGTTTTTTGCAGTGACAGAATTTTTTGCAGTGTTCTGTAATGGCGTCTGATTCTCTTTCACAGATTGTAACTGAAAAGCTTGACAAGAACAACTTCCAAGCATGGAAGTTTAGAATGACGAATTTCCTTATGGGAAAAGGATATTGAGAATTTGTTGCAGGAAATGAAGAAGAACCAGTTCTTCCTGATGTTCCCAATCAACAGCAAATGCAGACATTCAAAGCATGGCATGAGAGAGCCAGGAAAGTTATGTACTGGCTGTCTATCAGTATTTCAAACTCTATGATTGTGCATATTCAGGATGCAAGTATGCCAAAGGAGGCATGGGATACTTTGTCAAAAATGTATAGCACAAATACGCAAGCCAGGAAAATGCAGCTCAAGCAAGAGTTGCATAATGTGCAAAGAGAAAGTATGAGCATCAATGACTACCACATGAAGGTGAAGAAGATTGCAGATGCACTTGCTTCCATTGGGTCACCAGTGGAAGATGATGATTTAGTTTCTGTGGCCTTGAATGGTCTAGGAAAGGATTATGCACAGTTTCGGACATCCACTTCAGTTCGTGAAAGATTTCCTGATTTTGAGGAGTTGATTGCTCTTCTAATTTCTGAGGAGCAGAGAAATGGTGGTGCATCTTCTTCAGGAGGAACTTCCAAAGAAACTGTCTTCTACTCAAATACTGGAAGAGGTAGAGGCAGAGGTAGAGGAGGCCGATTTGGAGGCCGTGGTAGAAATCAGAATATGCAGCAAACTCAAGAAAACTAGTCCTATGGAGGAGGACGTGGTAACTCTAGAGGCAGGGGGAGCCAAAGAGGTCGTGGTGGATGGCAAAGATGCCAAAATGCAAATAGCAATGTTGAATGCTACTACTGTGGTAAAATGGGTTATATGGCTAAAGACTGCTATAAAAAGCAGAATGACATCATGAATGGGAAATTGCAACAAGGGAATTATGCATCTTCTAGTAGACAAGGTGATGACAGAAATGAGCATTTGTTTATGGTGCAGCACATGAACAATTCTGTGACAAGTGCAAAAGAAAGCAACGATGTGTGGTATGTTGACTCAGGTGCATCAAACCACATGACAGGTCATGCAGAATGGATGGAGGATGCAAGGAAAATGGAAAAACCAGGATTTGTGGAGACTGGTGATGATACTGCACATCCTATTGTGCAGATTGGAAAAATTCCTTTGTGTATGCAGGATAGGAAAAAGAAATACCTATCCGATGTATTTCATGTCCCGAATATCACCAAGAATCTAGTTTCTGTTGATCAAATGGTTGAGCAGGGCTTGCAGGTCAGATTTAATCCTCATGGATGCTTTGTTGAGGATATGAAAAATAAAGGTCGCTTGATAGCAAAAGAAAAGAAGAAGGGCAGAATGTTTACATTGGATGTAGACATGCCTGAATTGAGTGCAGCAATGTTTGCACATGGGACCGGTGTAGTTGTAGATATTGATATCTGGCATAAACGCATTGGTCATTTTAATGTACAGCGACTTAAATCAATGCAGGCCCAAAACATTGTTGCAGGATTGCCTAAATTTAAGGTTGCAGAAATGCATAAGGTATGTGAAGCCTGTCAGTTTGGAAAACAGGCAAGGAAACCATTTCCTAGACATGTTCAAGAGAGTAAGAAGCCATTGGAATTAATCCACTCTGATGTGTGGACTACTAAAGCTGCATCTCTTGGAGGCTGTCATTATTTTGTCACTTTTATTGATGACTATAGCAGAAAAGTTTGGATTGGGGCAAAGAATGTCATAGCAAGCCATGATGTGGTATTCAAGGAGTAACCACATATAATGGAGGAGGAGAATATAAGTTCTTCCACTTTATCGTCTAGCAAAGAAGTAGTCCATTATGAACCTATCCCAAGACTTGTCCCTACTCTTAATGAGAAGAAAGTATCATCTTCGGATTATGAGAATAAAGTTTAACAACTTACAATCACGCCACCAGAAAAGCCATTATTTCGATGGGTGAAGCATCTCTATTATTGCAGTGATCCTTTTCTTACTATAGTTGAGGAAAAGGCAGATGGACCAAGGAGGTCTTTGAGAATAGAGGAGAAAAGAAAGGCTTTTGGTAACATAGTCAATATGGCCTTAATGGTGGCTAAGATTATGAGAGAAGTAAAGGAACCCATAGACTTGGAAGAAGTACTTGCCAATCCAGCATGGAGAGTAGCATGAAGAATGACACTTGGGAGCTAGTGGATTGGCTAGAAAAAGAGGAAGATTATTGGCACCAAGTGGGTATGAAAGCTAAAGTACAAGGCTGATGGAAACTTAGAAAAGTACAAAGCCAAATTAGTTGCATAGGGATTTTCACAAGTTGAAGGATTTGATTTTCAAGAATCATTTTCTCCAAGTGCTATAATGGCATTATTCACATAGTACTTGCAGTGGCTACTCATAAGAAGTGGCTAGTTTACCAAATAGATGTCAAATCAATGTTCTTGAATGGTGACCTCAAGAAGGAGGTGAATGTGGCTCAGTCACCATGGTTTGAGGCTGCCCATTTTTAGAACAATTTTTGTAAGCTAAAGAAGGCATTGTATGGGCTGAAATAAGCCCCTAGAGCAAGGTACCAATGGATAGATAAATTGTTTCTAGTTTTGAATTTCAAAAGATGTGCCTCAGACACTAACTTGTATGTTTAGAAGGATAGTTAAAAGTTTGTAGTGATTGTCCTATATGTGGATGATCTTCTTATTATATGTGACTATGAAGATACGATCCATTAGACTCGAAAGGCTTTGAGCTCCGAGTTTGAAATGACATACTTGGGCTTGTTGTACTATTGTTTGGGAGTTGAAGTTTGGTAAGAGCCTACTAGTAAAATCTTTATGTCTCAAAAGAAGTATGCATGTGAGAACTTAAAAACACTTGACATGACCAAGTGTAAGGAGATAGCTATACCAATGGAGGTCAATGTGAAGTTATCCATTGAGGATACATTAGCACTAACAAACATAGGGAGGTACATGAGATTAGTTGTTTTGGTAGCCTCATCTACTTAAGTAACACCATGCCAAATATCAGTATTGTTGTTGGTATTTTGAGTAGCTTCTCAAACAAACCATGAGAAAGTCATGGAAAAGCTGGGATGCAAGTACTCAGATACTTGAAGGAAACTCTTAACCATGGTATCACATACAATTTCGAAAGTGCTATTATGGGGAAACTATGACTCAAATTGGGCAAGTGAGAGTGATTTCAAGAAATCACTTTTTGGATATTGTTTCTCTTTACGTTCAGAAATTTTCTCTTGGATCAGTAAGAAGTAACCAACTGAGGCATTGTCTTCTACTGAAGTAAATTACAAGGTAGCTTGCTTTGCTACATATGAAGCAGTATGGTTAAGGAGGATCCTATGACATATGGGAGTACATGATGAAGATTAAAAAATGCTAAGATGTGGCAATTAGAGTTGCATCACCATTGCCAAAAATCCAATTTTCCATGCATACACCAAACACATTGAGATCAAGTATCATTATGTGCATGACTTGATTAAGGATGGCATAGTAGAGCTAGTCTACTGTCCAATGGAGGAGAATGGAGTAGATATCTTTAGCAAAGCTCTTATAAAGGATCTCCTTTGAATTCATCTCTAGAGACTCTGCATTGGGTCAAAAATGTAGTTCACCTATTGGTGGACATTGAGGGGGGGGGGATGTTAGATATGCTTAATGCCCCACCCTCATAAGGTGCCACCAATGATCCATGGTGCTCTAAGTTGTAAGGCCCCATTATGAGGAGAAGCCATGTGTAGTTATGCATAGGAGAGGAAGGCATATAAATGTTATGATCCATCTACTAGAGAAAGACTATTCAACAGAGATGTCATATTTGATGAAATGGCTTCTTGGTATGCATCATCTATTGTTGTGCCTATTTATATGCCTTCAAAACATGGTTCTAATGTTATTTCGTAGCTAAGTGCATCTTTTTCTAGGCCTACAGGTGATGTATCTTCTAATGTATCTCCATGGACTGGCAGATTGAGATGTTCTGCATCACCATCCATCCACTACTAACACTATGTCAGTAAGGGGGAGAAATGAGGGAGAAAGCAGAGAAAAAGAAATAGCTTCTAATGATATTTCTAGTATCATGACTCTTAGTATGATAACTTTTGGTTATGATTTAGTTGATGGCCTTGATAAGAGAACTTGGAATTCCATTTGTGTACACTCCAAGTGTTAAGCAGAGCAGGTATGTTCCGCCTCATGAAAGAGGGGAATCAAGCAGTGCACTGCAATTGAGATGCTCACAAAGAGTTAGATTCCTAGTATATCGATTCACATACATTGGATATTCTGCAAAGAATTATGCATGCACAACTAAGGTCATGGAGTACAAAGAACTTACTACATTTACTGAAGTTGACTTGGATAAGAATTGGTGCAAAGCCAATGAAGAAATGACTACATTGATTGAAAACCGGACTTGGGAGCTTGTTCATTGCCTGAAGGCAAAAGACTATAGGCTATAAATGGGTAGATAAAGTATAATGCAAGTTTGATGGTAGCATAAAGAGATATAAGGCCACATTGGCCACCAAAGGATATGCTTAGCAATATGGTTTAGATTATGAAAAAACTTTTCCTCCTGTTGCCAAGATAGAAACCATTAGAATTGTGATTGCATTGGTTGCAGCAAAGGTCTAGAAACCATTAGCTGCAACAAAGGTCTAGAAATTATAGCAGATGGATGTAAATAATGTGTTTGTTCTTGAACGGTGACCTAGAAGAGGATGTATTGATGGATCAACCTGAGGGGTATCCATAGTAGCAATTTCCTAATTATGTCTGCAAGTTGAAGAAATATCTTTATGGGTTAAAACATGCTCCAAGAGCATGGCATGCACACATTAGCAATTACTTGTTGTAGAGTCGGTTTTATAGTTGGCAAGGCTGATCACAAATTTTTTACTAAAAAGATGGATACATATTTGGTTGTGCTAGTCATCTATGTGGATGATCTCATTATTACATGTGATGATAACATTAGAATACAGACTGTGATGACTGTGCTGAAATATCAAAGTTTGACATTAAGGATTTAAGCGAGTTGAAATATTTTTTGGTTATTAAAGTGGTAAATTTAGCCAATGGACTTTGGTTGATATAGAGATAATAGGCATTGCAAATGCTGTAAAAGTATGGCATGACATATTGTAAACCACTTATACTCCTTTGGATCAGAATACCAAGTTGGGTCTAGACATATAAGCTAAGTATGCAGGTGCTACTATGTATAAGTAGATGGTTGGAAGTTTGATATACTTGACTATCACCAAGCCTAATTTGAGCTATGCAGCTGGTCTTATCAATCAATTAATGCGAAAGTCTAGAAAACCACATTTGGATGCAGTAAGAAGGATCATGCAATATGTTAAGGCAATGGTCGAATATGGGCTATTTTGTGAAAAAGATAGATAAGGACCTGAAGCTCATTGGACAGATTGATGTAGGTTGGGTAGGATATCCTTATGATCGTCAGTCTACTAGTGGCTATGCATTCAGCCTTGGCAATGGGATGATGAACTGGAGTAGTAAGAAGCAACCGACTGTTGCACTATCTAGTATTGAGGCAAAGTACAGAGGTGTCACTTTGGTTGCATGTGAGATTGGATGGTTGCTTAAGTTGATGGCTGACTCGGATATGTAGGTAGCGGCTCCAGTGACATTATACTATGATAACTTGAGTAGTATACTTCTAGCAACAAATCTTGTTTTACCATGCTATAACAAATCATATAGAGGTACACTATTATTTCATCCGTGAGATGGTACCCATAGTAAAAGTGGATCTCTTGCATATGAAGATAGATGATCAAGTAGTGGATACCTTTACCAAGTTAATTGGTAAAGATAAGTTCAGTTATGTTAAATAGCTACTTGGAGTATAGTACCTCACTTGAGCTTGAGGGGGAGTGTTGAGATAGTCAAGATCCCATATTTTATCTACTATCTACCAATATGACCGCTTAGTGTGTGTAGTTGTCAATCATGTGTGTGTTCTTAATAAGTTGGCACATGACTTAGCCATAGCATGGAACTTTAGTGTTCAATCATAGTGCCATGTGTGGTGGCTCATTGCATGAGGCTCCTAAAGAAACAATTGAGGTGCTACAACTATTCTTTATGCACATAAGAATTCTGAATATTTTCAATTATGAGAAACATGGTGAGATTCTCTTAGATAAAAGGTATGGTTAATACTTGGTGGAATGGCATTTTACAAGAGACTTAAAGACTTTAAAATGCATGTATGGAATCTCCAATGGTGCAAATTTAAAGCATCCATAAATATATTGCTTGACAAAGAGGGTAGAAGGAAAGGATAGGAAGAAGAACTGGCAAAGGGTGACAAGTACTGCATCCATGCATGATAAAGAAGATCCCACTTAGAAGCCTATTTTTAATATTCCATTGGATTGTGTTCATATTTGTTCATTGCATGCTTTTGTCAGAATTATGAAAAAAAATTTGCACGATTATATTTTCTTTGCTTATAGGATGATGCAATGGAAAAAAGAACCCATTGTGACATATAGGAACGTGGAGGAAGTGTTATTAAAAATTGGGCTATGTAAGGATCAAGCAACAATTGAAAAGATGAATAGAGATCAAGACAAATTGGCAATTACTTGCCAAAAAAGCTTTTCTTGGGAGGAGCAAAGGTTAGAAATTTTCTTTTAGCACCCATCAATGAGGAAGGTAATGTGAGAGTTTGTAGGCCACATGACTACGATGCATCGAAAAAGTTGCATTATGCGGCCCTTGATCAAAATAAAGCCAAGCTTTGGATTAATCTCAATAAATTGGCTTCATTTCTTTGAAAGATATGTTTGATGATGGAGATAAGCAAAAGATTATTGATGTTGTGCATAGGTTTTATGAAAACATTGTGAAAGCATGGGGAAAAAGTTATATCACAGATTACATGGAATACACTAAGTCAATAAGTTAAAATTGTACGAATTGTATAAATTATTGAATATCTTTTTACTCACATGTGATATCTGCACTTGTAGCAGATCCTTGAGGTGCATGGGCACGGCCATAGTTTGGAGAAAAGGGAAGCATTGGAGTTTGGTCCATGCAAGGGATTGAAGTTTCACATTGGATAGAACACTGTGTATACCAAAGAAAAATTAATCATGGTGGAGGGGTTGATGGCAACAATCTAATGATCCAATTTCAATATTGGGGGTACAAGATCATTGTAGTGGATGAAAACTCATAGAAGAGAGCAAATGAAAGTACTAATGAATCAGTTGCACACTTGATTGAATCACTTTGTGTCACTAAAAGAGTGCATTATGATGCTTAACTGCCAAAGAAAACCATGCTAACTAGCTAGAAACAAGACTTCAAGAAGGTAACAAATGGGCTTGAAAAAAATAAGATAGTAGAGATTACTATATAAGAGGGTTTCACTTTTTATCTTCTTCATCGAATTTTCAAATCTCTTATTGTATAGGAAATATGGCCAGGTCTAAGGTATCCACAAAGAAGCTTTCCCTTAGAGCCCCATACCCTGTTTAACTCCATAGAGCATCTTTTAGCTCAGGTGCAATCTTGGACAATGTTACATCATAGCCTATGAGTAGACCATCCCCTTCTCTCAACATAACCCAGCTTTTTCAAGCTGCTCTGAGAGGGGTCCTCCTTAGCATCTCCTCAAGAAATGCAAGTCAAAGCTAAGTACAGTGGCCCTAACAAAAATCAGGAAGCATTAGTGCTTTTTGATCTCATCATTCCAAAGATGAGTTTCTTAAGACTTGTTTGCAAGATAATGTAATATCTCTAATGCACAAAAAGCAGGAGGTGGTTTTTGGCATAGGGTCAGGATAGACCCAATTACTTCACAAAAGAATGCCTTCATACTCTATAGTATACTGTAAAGGCCTTTCTGGTAAAATTGATGTGAGTGATGCTCATTATTGTGCAATACATGCAAAATGCATCACTAAAACTCTAAAGGACTTCCAACTTGTAAAAAATCTTCAACCAGTATATCACTGTAACTCTTAAGAACTTTGAACTTGTAAGAAATTTTCAAGCAATGAAGGATATGTTTGGCTCAAAGGAGGAATAAACATAGTTTGTAATGTTGTCCTTTTTGGAGTATTGTTCTCCTTGTCCACTAGATACATGATGATGTCCTTGTGCAAAACTATTATAATCGCCTAAAAATATGAATTAAGTTTTCGATATCGTCCTTTAGTGTCAACTTTAATATACATCTTTGCATATTTGCTATATTTTTAACTCTTAATTGTAGTTTTTGCTAGCACTATCAATTTTAATAAGAAAAACATGAGAAAATTTGTAATTTCACATTGCAAACTTTACTCTTAATGCCTTCATATCATCTATATGGTGCAAAGTTTCTAAGGGCTAGTAATCACAATAGTCATTTCTCGATTATTGATCCATCCATAATTTTGGTGTATAATAATTTTAAGATATCAAACTATATCAGAATGCAATGAAACTTCACATACATATCAATTAGGCTCTTGATATCTCTGTGTAGTCCATGTGGTGCAAAGTTTCTAATGTTTAGTAATTGCAATATTCATTTCTCAATTATCGATCCATCCATAATTTTGGTATAATATAAAGTTAAAAATACCAAGCTATATAGAAATGTGATGAAACTTCATGTGTGCATCTGTTAGATAGCTAAGAGCTCTTTTTTTGCCAAAATAAAAAGCTAAGAGATCCTTGCTCAAATTCTAGAGTCTAGAGCCACTTTTTTGGTGTCTAGAGTGTAATGTGCCTTCCTATCGGTTGTCCAAGCACGTTTTTAGGAGTCTATCAAGAGACTAGTCTAAGGGATGCCGCCTGGCACTCCCATGGAATGTCATGGGGTTTGTCACGCCTAGGGTTTCTTGAGTTTGCCACCTTGCAATGGAATGTTCACGACTGTGAACCCACTGGGATTGATCTAGAACTATGGGTTCCTAGTGGTCAAGGTCTCATGTTAGCATTCTAGCGTTGGACATCCTACTTTACGTAGAGATACCCAAGTCGAAGTAGATCCATGTTGCACTTGGTTCATAGAGAATGGAAAACGAGAGGGATGCACTGCTCAACCTCTCTACTCGTAGGGCATAGCGGTCCCCTAAAGCGGCATGAATTGGGGTTCTAACCTAGCAATTTCTAAGGCTTGAACATTGGTAAAACCTTGCGAGAAGCCTCCCAGTTCTCTGGGACCACCCTGCCATAAGGTGTACTCGTTGGGGGTTCCGCCTACCCGCTTCCCTCAGTAGGCATTCTTTAGTTTTTTAATTAGGTCACATCACATTTATGTGTGACATTTAAAATCAGCTTCCGTAATTAAGCCTTTTAGGGAACAGGGTTCGTTCACGTAATTTATAGCATTGACATGAAAACAAAACAAGCAGTCCTTTTGTCAAACAAGTTCCTTAACTTATCTTGAAGTTAATCTTTGTCTCTTGCCCATACATGACAAATTACATGTCCCTTCTGCCCTGCAAAAGTACCTGGTCCAAATCACATGGCACCATAATTTACATCCTTTATCTAAAATAGGATTTTCCAACGCCGTAGACGTTGGGGACACGACAGTCTTCAATTTCGTTTCGTACTTGGCAAGGGGTGTCCAGAGCTCCACTTGATTCCAAGCTGCCTAGGAGTGAAACACCATTTTTGTGGTTGGCCTTTTCACCACTCGACCTTCAGCCTGTGAATTGAGTAGTAACCTTCTCGGGTTAATCCACAGTGCGATCTTGGAGATAATTCACCGTGCAAAATATTATTTCCTTAATTAATTCATTTAAGAATCAAATACAGTCAAGGCAATCAGCCCTAATATCATCTTCCAAGAAAACATTCCTCTATCCTCATGGCAATTTGTCATCACAGGCCCCTGCCATGAATTTACCATCAATCACAAGCATTTGGAATAATCATCCAAACCACAATCCAATAATCTATTGAATGTAAAAGCATTTAGGATGTTATTCGATCAACCAACAAAACCAATTGTATTTTTTCCAAACAATACAAGAATAGACACGATAACAATTCCATCGCATATTCGCTCTCCCCCTTGGGATCAAAGAGCGATTCTATGAAAATTTTACTTAACACTTGTATGCAAAATTCTTAATGTCATTCTTTTTACGATTATGCTATTCATAATTCCTGACCGATTCTTCCTTGTAATTGCTCTATCAATGAATAAGCCATATGTAACTAGGTGAAATTAACTTCCTTTGATACATGCACTTTGCAAACTCCATCTTTCGAATATTTGCGATGAATTTATCCTTTTCAATAACACATTCTTATGTGGCATGTTATGGGCTTGATGTGTCTCATGTGAAACTAAAGCAAGCAGCTTAACAACTTAGAAATGTATTATTTATATCTGGTACCGTAGTTTTTATTGGCAGTGATATCCTTGCCCGAAGCTTTATTGTTGGTTGTGGGATTGCCATCTGCATGCAACATTCTTCGCTTGGGGGCCATCATCCACAAGTAGACTTGAGAGATAAAGAAGGCAGAATAGATTCGAGATGGGAGAGCATAAGAGAAGATGACTTAGTTGAAGATTGAGATAGGGGAAATTGAGCTCTCTCTCTCTCTCTCTCTCTCTCTCTCTCTCTCTCTCTCTCTCTCTCTCTCTCTCTCTCTCTCTCTCTCTCTCTCTCTCTCTCTCTCTCTCTCTCTCTCTCTCTCTCTCTCTCTCTCTCTCTCTCTCTCTCTTTGTCTCACATCCTCTCGGGGTCTCCTTGTGCTTCCTTGTGCCTCTCAAGCCTCATATTTATAGCTAAATAAGAGAAGAAAGGTTGTGGCTGAGAAGAAGAGCTCTTTGTGGAGGGGATCTTGGAAAAATTAGTTATCTGATGCTCAAGTCATAAATCTGATGGTTCCATTGGCTCTGAAAGGGGGGTAAAACCCCAATAAACTTGTTTGAAGTGTTGTTCACTACTTGTAAACTACGATCGCGGCATGCGTGATTTCGCCAATCTCTCTTCTTTTTCTTTTTCTTTTTGATAAAATCTCCAAAACTAGCTAAAACATCACTTGTTTTTTTTTTATATGACATCCAGTTCTAGAAATTTCCATAATTTTTTAGGATATTTACAACAAGTAATATCTAAAATATCTAAAATATGCTAGTTTTGCCCAAAAATCTAATATTTTTGGACCATCCATACTGTACACATTAACATTAGTGATTAATATGGCTCATAACTCTCATTCACGTTGTAACTTCCATGAAGGGTGGCTATGATCCTTGTCAATCTGATAAAAATATCGGATTACAACTCTCATTTAAAAATATATATATTTTTCAATTAAATAAAAATTGTTAGCTATTAATATTAGTTAGTTTTTACTTTAGTTAGTCTTTAGTTAGTAATCTTACTAACTTATTGATTGACTAACTAACTTTCGAACTGACCAACTAACTTTTAATTGCGTGGAAATACCTCATTCTCCTCCCCTTAAAGAAATTGAGATGTCCTCATCTCGAGAGAAATTGGGGGTATCATTCTGGAACCTGTGGGTTATGGGCCCACCACGCTTTCATTGCACTATTCTAGTCACACAATTACTTGGCTTCAAAACCAGTGCAACCCATATTATGCAAATTAACTGTAGGTATAAGAGTAGGATTTATTGGGGTATTCTCAATACCGAATGTATTACATTTTGGAAAGATATCTAGGATTCCTAATCATCCTAAAGGGGTGTAGTGGGTTCTAAGTCTTCCTCTTCATCTGATTCCTCTATATATCCAAAGACTGCATTTGTATAACTTCATTTTCTTGTAGGCTCAATATCTTCTGGTCTTAAGTCAGGGCAGTCTACTTGGACGTGCCCTAGCTCATTGCAATGAAAGCATAGACGGTAGGGACATATTTTAGTAGAGTTACAAACTTGGAGTAGTAGGCTTCCAAGGTTAGTTCCAGTGCTTGAGCCTGAGGAATTCATTCATCCTTAGAGTTTGGTAGGTTGGCGGAAGATATCGTCCGTGTAGAGCATCTTTCAACTAAGCCCAAGTGGCAGCAGCTTCAGAAATACCTTGATCTTTGCACCATTGCTTCCAGCATATCTGGCCAACTAACTTAAGTTTAGTTATCATTGCTTGATTGACAGGAGCAGTTTCCGTGGGAGAGAAATAATCATTCATAGACTCAATCCATATCTCCGCCTCCACTGTGATGTCTATTCCTTTTCCACCAATGTTGGGCGCCTTAATATGCTTGGGAAAAAAATTCTTTTCTTGTATGTTTGTATTCGTAGGTGCAGAAAGTGCCTAACAATCAAGCCATACCACTTAGGTTATTTTGTTTAGGATATATCTACGAATCATACATTAATCAATCGCATATCATTACAAAGTTTTGCTTTGATACCAACTGTAAAGTGCCTACCTATCGGCTGTCCAGGCACGTTTTGAGTGGTCCATCGAGAGTCAAGTCTAAGCAACGCTGCCCAGCACTCCCATGAAATGTCACAGGGTTTGTCACCTAGGGTTTCTTGGAACGTTCACGGCCCGAACCCAATGGGATCGACCTAGAAATCAAGGGTGGTCAAGGTCTCCTATCAGCATTTTAGCATCGAGTTTTGGAATTTCTACTTTACACAAAGATATCCAAGGCGAAGCAGATCCATGTCACACTAGGTTCAAAGAGAATGGAAAACGAGAGGGATGCGTCGCTCAACCTCTCTGCCCATAGGGCATAGCGGTCCCCTAAAACGGCATGAATTGGGGTTCTAACCTAACAATTGCTAAGGCCCGAACGTCAATAAAACCTTGTGAGAAGCTTTCCAGTTCTCTGGGACCACCCTGCCGTAGACCGGACCCATTGGGGGTTCTGCCTACCTGCTTCCCTCAGTAGGCATACTATCACATTTATGTGTAACATTTAAAATCTGCTTCCTTAATTAAGCCTTTTAGGGAATAGGGTTTGTTCGCGTAACTTATAGCACCAACACGAAAACAGAACAAGTAGTCCTTTTGTCAAACAAGTTCCTTAACTTATCTTCAAGTTAATCTTTTCCTCTTGCCCGTACAAGAGAAATTATATGTCCCTTTTGCCCTGCACAAGTACCCGGTCCAAATCACATGGCACCATAATTTCCATTCTTTATCTACAATAGGATATTCCAACGCCATAGACATTGGGGCCACAACAGTCTTCAACGCCATTCCGGACTTAGCAAGGGGTGTCCAGAGCTCTCCACCTGACCCCAAGTTGCCCAGGAGTGAAACACCATTTCCGCAGTTGGCCTTTTCACCACTCGACCTTCGGCCCATGAATCGAGCAGTGCCCTTCTCGGGTTAATCCGTGGTATGATCTTGGAGATGATCCACCCGTGAAAAATATCATTTCCTTAATTAATTGATTTAAGAATCAAGAAAAGTCAAGGCAATCACGCCTAATATCATCTACCAAGAAAATATTCCTTTATCCTCATGGCAATTTGTCATCACAGACCCCCACCATGAATTTACCATCAATCACAAGCATTTGGAATAATCATCCAAACCACAATCCAACAATCAGTTGAATGTAAAAGCATTTAGGGTATTGTTCGATCAACCAACAAAACCAATTGTATTTTTCCCAAACAATATAAGAATATATGTGATAACAATTCCATCGCATATTCGCTCTCCCCCTTGGGATCAAAGAGTGATTCTATGCAAAATTTACTTAACACTTGTATGCACAATTCTTAATGTCATTCTTTTTATGATTATGCCATTCATAACCCCTGACCGATTCTTCCTTGTAATTGCTCTATCAACGCGAATAAGCCATATGCAACTAGGTGCAATTAACTTCTCTTGATACATGCACTTCGCAAACTCCATCTTTCAAATATTTGCGATGAATTTAATCTTTTCACTAACCCATTTTTGTGTGGGATAGTATGGGCCTAATGTGTCTCATGCGAAACTAAAGCAAGCATCTTAACAACTTATAAATGTATTATTTATATCTAGTACCATAGTTGTATTTGCGGTGATACCCTCGCCTGAAGCTTTGTTGCTAGTTGTGGGATTTCCATCTGCACGTGGTATTCTTCTCTTGGGGGCCATCGTCCGCAAGTACATTCGAGAGATAAAGAAGGTGGAATAGATTCGAGATGGGAGAGCGTAAGAGAAGATGGCTTAGTCAAAGACCGAGATAGGGGGGATTGAGCTAACTCTCACCCTTGCAGCCTCTCGGGATAACTCCTCTCTCTCTCTCTCTCTCTCTCTCTCTCTCTCTCTCTCTCTCTCTCTCTCTCTCTCTCTCTCTCTCTCTCTCTCTCTCTCTCTCTCTCTCTCTCTCTCTCTCTCTCTCAACCTCTTGAGGTCTCCTAGTGCTTCCTTGTGCCTCTTATACCTCATATCTATAGCTAAACAAGAGAAGAAGGGTTGTGACTAAGAAGAAGAGCTCTTTGTGGAGGGGACCTTGGAAAAATTAGTGATCTGATACTCAAATCATAAATCTAATGGTTCCATTGGCTCCAAAAGGGGAGTAAAACTCCAAGACACTAGATTAAAAATATTTTAGATCACTCTTACTTTTTCTCCTTGTTCAAAGTATTGTTCACTACCTATAAACTGCGATCGCGACACGTGTGATTTTGCCAATCTCTCTCTTTTTTTTATTTTTTCTTTTTGATAAAATCTCCATAACTAGCTAAAACATCACTTGTTTTTTTAATATGATATCCAGTTCTAGAAATTTTCATATCTTTTTAGGATATTTACAGCAAGTAATATCTAAAATATGCTAGTTTTGCCCAAAAATCTAATATTTTTGGACCATCCATACTATACACATTAACATAGTGATTAATATGGCTCATAGCTCTCGTTCACATTGTAACTTCCATGAAGGGTGACTACAGTCCTTTTCAATCCGAGAAAAATATCAGATTATTACTCTCAATTTTTTAGAAATATATTTTTAATTAAATAAAAATCGTTAGTTATTAATGTTAGTTAGTTTTTACTTTAGTTAGTCTTTAGTTAGTAATCTTAATAACTTATTAATTGACTAACTAACTTTTGAACTAACCAACCAGCTTTTAATTGCATGGAAATATTAGATAGAGCCAATTTAGATGTCAGAATTTGGAAGGGACCTACTAGTTATTTTTTGAAACCATTTTAAAAAAATCTTAGCCACCTTATAGGTGCGTGTGTGAAATTTTGTCGTATTTTGATAAAAGGTTATGCATTCACGATCACATGATAGGCAATGCATATGAAGTTGCATTAACCCAAGTTTTAGGTTTAAAAGGGTTAAAAGTTCATTCTTCTTCTCATTCTCACATCTTGCTTTCATTGCTTTCTCCATTCTCACATCCCTAATCTCTATCTTTCCTATATCCCACCCTCCTTGAGCTTGCATGGCATGCACCAAGCAAGTTGCTCATTATTTCATCTCGGACACTAAGGCCCACTTGGAGCACAAGGTGGAGTGTCCTCTATTACAGCAACATGTGCTCCCCCTCAAGCACAAGGACCAACATAAGACAAGAGGAGATGGAGACTAGGAGCTGTTGCTATTTAGAAGATAAGAAGAATCCAACTTGAGTATGAGCTTCTCATCCAAAAAAGATCCTTGCAAAGGGTTGTTCAAGAATTATTGCAAGATATATAGCCGAAAGGACTTGAAAGGTTTTGGGTACGAGTGGTTGATGGCCCATTGCCCTACAAGTGGACTACTGTAGCCATAGATACCTTGCAAATGGCTACAAAAGGGTTTCTTATTGACATATTTGATTATATGCAACTAGCATTTATCCATGCAAGGCATGTCATAGTTATAGATAAAGACAAGAACTTTATCATTTGGCTTCCATATGACAAGGGGACTCCTCCATAGTTTCTGCTATGAGTGCTACATCACCATCACATATTGGATAATATGGTATTATAGGAACGTAGGATTATTCTAGACAATAGTAAAAAAATATTTCCAAAATATTCTATTTTGATTTTAAAGTTGATTATTATAGCTCATCATGTAGAGCTATTTGTGGGCTTTGATTTCCATTTCAAAGTTCTTAATTCCGATATTAGTATCAAAAGTTATAGCCATTTTTGTAACAAGGAGTCTACTAAGACTTCATGATATCAATGAGTCGAAATGGTTGGGAACAAGGGAAAGAACAAGCTTTATGATGATGTTCAGTAATAAATTAGAGAAGCATGTGAAGCAATATTTAAGGCACACCAAGATGATGAAGATTCACAAGAATATGACATTTATAGTACTCTTAATGCCACTCTTTGTAACCATGAGACTAGTCATTCCATCAGACGCATGGAATTAGTTTCTAAATTGGATTAGGCGGTTGAACAGTTGGTTCAATCAAACACACAGACCAAGGAAATCATGGAATATATGGCTCAATCTACTAAGGATTCTTTGGAGAAGTTTGATTCTTCTACCGGGTATTCTTTGGACAAACTTAGTACTCAGATTTCTATGCTTGTGGTAACACAACTGGCAAACAAAGAGACTACAGATAAATAGTCATTTTAGCCATCAAACAATAATCCTAAATTAGGTATTATTGGAAAGAAAGGGATATCACATAGCACTTATGAGATTGGGGAGACTTCTTTTAGAGTTGATGAGCCTATTTTGAGCATTCATGGGTCAAATCCCCCTCAAACCACTAGAAACTAGCCAACTATTTCTCTAAGCATATTTCGAACCAACTACCATAGAAGTGCCTCTAATAATCTTTCAACCCCCAATGGTAGTTACATGGACATGTAGCCCCAAGTAACTAATCAACAACAAGGCTTTGTCAAGAGGAAACTCTATGATGAGATTGCGTTAACCAAATATAGTGGTCATTCGTCATCACTAAGCTGATTTGGAGGAGTGGACTTCTAAGTTAGAGTCCTACTTTGATACTTTCCCTAAGTCAGATGATATTAACTTTGCTATTCTTCACCTTGAGGGCTTTACTCACACATGGTGGAGATATATAAGGAGGGAAAACTAGTAGACTGATAGTTAGGAGAAATTTAAACCTAAGATGGCTTAGGTGTTTGTATCTCCCATTGAGAAAGAAAAGTTGGCAAGAAGATGGTATCAGTTGGACCAAAGAAGCCTATTAGTTAGAGAGTATACAAATCAATTTTTTAATCTTATTATGTATGTAAAGAGTATGAGCAATGATGCAAAGTTGCATAAGTATATATATGGTCTAGAGCCTAATTTGTCACCTGATATTATGGCCTAGAAACTTGCCACATGATTCTGTACTATTGAGTTAGTTGAGAGGTATGCTCATAAGTATAGGAAGGACATTCCTATGTAGGCTTTTTTGGACAACAAAGGGCTATTGCTAAATGGGGCAACTTTGGTGGCAATTATGAAGGTTCCAATACTTCATTTAGCCATCCGAAAGTCCCTACATACCTTACCTTCAGTATCTCAAAATAGCAAGTCCTTCAAAGTCAACAAATCGTCCATAAAGTGGAGGTGATAATAGATTCCGAAATAATTCAGCAAATAATTCCAAGTTTATAACTATGGATATTTTCAAGGAAAGGAAAGAAAAGGGACTATGCTTCAAATGTGGTGAAAAGTATACATTCGATCATGCATTAGTGTGTCAAGAATACCAAGGCTATGAATTATAACATGATAGTACTTGAGGATGGTGATAATGAGGTTGTTGATGAACCAACAATGAGTGTGCAAGCTCAATTTGAAGAGCATGATGAGGATCCTGATCCCGATCAATCTTATGAGATTGTGGATGGCTTTCCATTTAACCCTTGTGGGTATATTCTTTTGATCTTAGTGGGACAAATTTACCTCCTGCCCACTACCCTTTGTTCTATTTCCATGGATACTTGGATAGGTTCAAAGAGCCCTAATACACTTCATATGAAGGGTACCATTTATGGAAATGATGTGTTTATTCTGATAGACAGTGGGAGTACACACATTTCTATGAATAAGTTAGTTGTGGATAGGTTACACTGCTTTCTCACATTTACAACAACTCATAATAGTACAAGTAGCTAATGGAGTTGAGAAAATCGGCACTCAAATGTGCCTACAGATTCCCATACAGTTAGTTGAAAATTATGAAGTATAGGTGAACCTAATTGCTTTGAAAATGGGACTCATTGATATTGTACTTGGTTGTGATTAGTTGATGAATTTAGGAAAAATTACTATGGATTTCTTATAATTATACATAAAGCTTGCCATTGATGGGCAGCCTATTCATCTATATGGAATACAAATCAAATTTTATTTTTGCTATAGTTAGAGTTAGATTTAAGTTAGATTCCTCATCTATATGGAATACTAGCTACATCAAAGGGTTGGATCATGTAACATCAGATGGATGTTGAAGTTTCTTTCTTGTATGGGGAGTTACAAGAAGAAGTGTATGTTGAGCAACCACGTGGTTATGTGGATGACAATTATCTTGATTATGTGTGTAGTCTTTGTAAGGTCTTATGTACCCACGTTATGGCATAACAGAATTGTCGAATACCTTGTTAGCATTGGATTCCACGTAGGATAGTCTGAGTATTCACTTCATATATGTGAGAGTGATGCGAGTATTGTGGTCATTACTATATATGTAGATGACTCAATTATCATCCAACTAATCAATTCCACTCATCATCGTCAAGGGATCTACTTTTTGAAATCCCCTCTAAGCTCCTTTACCCAAGGGGACAAAGCAATAATGTACACAACATTTTGCACCACTTGGCTCTTGGCCTTGGATACCAAGCACTTAGCTCATTTTCTTTAAGTTTACCATTGAACCTTGGGTCTTCTCCAATTGTTTTAGTCCCATGGATCTACTTACCATATAATCACTAGCATATTCTAATTACAATTGCCAGGAGACAATCATAAACTAGTTATAAAAAGCAAGATAAAAGCAATACATTAATTTTCTATTTTCTCACCATCTTACATTAATTTTCTCTCTCTATGGCTCTCACCATCTTACATTTATTTTCTATTTTCTCTCTTTCCCTCTCTCTCTATCTGTGTGCGTGTGTGTGTGTGTGTGTGTGTGATGAGTGGAGGCACCTATTTTGGAGGGGTGGGCAAAGAGACCGAGTCAAGGAGGGAGGGAGGAGATTTGGTTGTGGGGAGGGGGGATGAATCAAATGGGTGGAGGGAGTGGATTAGTCTATTGTGTTCTTTTTAGGATGTTCACAAATTTTGGGGGGAAGGGATATCACATCCCTTTAACCTTTAACACATCAAGATGTCCTCATTTAGGCAAGAAGTGGGGATGCCCTTTTATACAAGCGATTCAATGAAATAAGTGGCTTTATTTCTAGAGTAGTTATCCACCACATGAATGGTAGGGATTTGATGCCTAAGATGCTTTATAGGCTTAGCAAGCTAGTAATCTAAATTTGTGCTCTTCTTATTATTCAAAAGTCTAGTTGGTCTATAGTTCTATGGTCCAATTGCACATCTTCTACCATGTGTGGTAGTTATATTTTCCTCATCCTTGAACATCTGATGACTTTCCAAATCGGTAGCCTTTGCATAGCTAGGGCATTCAAACCTAAAGCAGCTTAGGTTATCATGCAATTCCTTCAATTTGGCCATCTATCTTTAGGTGACCCGGATCATTGCAAATGTAGCATGACCTATTCTCCTAATTCTCTTGACCATTTTTCGTGCTAGAACCTCCACCACAAAAGCCTACCTTGGCTCTTCTTGAAAGGCATGCCAAAGTTGACGAGTTAGGTCATCTCTTGGATTTGTAGGGTAGTACATGAAAACAATAGTAGGAGGAGTAGTACAACACAAAAAGTAGTAGGAGTAGTAGGAGTAGTACACAATGGGAAGTGGTAGTACTACAACATCATGCAGTACACCATACAATACTTGCTGAATTCTCAGTCGTGATACACGAGAGAGAGAGAGAGAGAGAGAGCGAGCGAGCGAGCGAGCAGTGGAGCGCCATGGCTATCGAATTGAGGCCACCTCCATTTGAACTGGTAGGTGGATACTTTGGCGTCTTCTCTCTGCCGTATCTTCTGAGAGAACAAAATGTATGCATAGCATATCATATCATAACCATTATCGAGATGGGTTTCTCTCTCTTATTCTGTGCAGGATGCCCTTGAGCCTCACATGAGCAGGAAGACGTTGGAATTCCACTGGGGTAAGCACCATCGCGCCTACGTCGACAACCTTAACAGGCAAATCCATGGCACGGAGCTAGACGGGAAGCCGCTTGACGAGATTGTGACGATAGGCTACAATCACGGAAATCCCACGCCTTACTTCAATAACGCAGGCCAGGTTAGTTGCACATCAAAGCCTTCGATCATGCCAAATTCTCGACTGTGTCACATACAAAACCCCTCTAATAGTTCCATGGGAGCTCTCTCCTTCTTTCATAGGTCATTAGTGCTTCACACTCGACCCACACAAAGTACAAGTATCAAGACCCCTTTAAAATGTGGGCATGCAGTCCCCCCCCCCACCCCCCTTCCCCTTCCCCTTCTCTCTATTGTGATCAAGGGATGATCAAAATATTATAATCATGAGAGCTCTCATTTCAAAGCCTTAGATTCAAAGCCTTAGATGAGATGCTAATGCTATTATTGGATGGGTTGGCACATGTAACTTTATTCAAAGATGTAGAGATATCTCTTCAAGAAATTAGGGATCTAAGCAAGATGTATAGATACCTCTGCAAGAAATTAGGGATGTAAGCTACTCTTATAGTAGAAATGATGGATCTAAACTACTCCAATAGTCAAACTCACCAAAGTGATCCTTGCCTCATCCTTGCCCACACATCAATCTATCTTCAAAATCAAATGTGCCCTAAGCCACAATGATTGACCTAAACTACTCAATAGTGAAACCTCGCCAAAGTGATTCTTGCTTGGAAGTTTTTCTTCTAGTAGTAATGCGATCCCCATATATCCCCTCTTATGTCAAGTTTAGTGATTACTTGGCAAATTTGTGCTTAAGATGTAGCATGGATGACTATGATTGATGGACACCATTGTCACTCATTCTAGATTGATAGTTTTTTTTGTTGAAACACCTTTCTAAAAAATCCATTTAAGACGGTAGACACCTTCTTTTTCTCAAGGTCATGTAGCACACAGCTTTTAGAATCAAAGAGGTTTGAGACCTTCCTTTGACCATTGCAAAGTTCATAACTTTATAAAACTAAACCTTTTAGACATGACAATTTAAAGAATTCCACATAACAAAGGTTTCCTTTTCCCCTTTGATTATGGAAATGTAATATGACATCAAAGCTTTCGGATTATTGGTACCAGCCTATACTTTAGAGGAAATAAAATAGAGGACTGATTTACTTCACTTAAGTTGGTAAAGTTTGTAGTAGGCAAAGAACCAAAGCAAAACACAACATGCACAAAGATAGTAACACACTAGTGTCCATCATATATGCTAAGATGAGTAAGAGAGCTTTTGCATATTAATGCCAAAGTATGCTCTTTGCATTTAATGCTTTTGCTTCTTTTGCTTTCATGCCTTGACATAGCAAAATAACTACACAATTGCCTCTAATGCATGACTATTCAATACAGAATGTTATGGACTACTTGTAGATTCATGGTAAACTCTAAACTTTGCCACATGCAAAGCCCCTCTAATAGGTCCATGGGAGCTCTTTTTTGTTTCAAAGGTCATTAGTGCTCCACACTAGACCCACACAAAGCATGAGTGTGAGGGCCCCTATGAAGTGTGGATATTGATTTGCATCTCTGAAGCTAAGCTATTAAGACATTGATTTGCATCTTTGAAGCTACATTGATCAATTACACACCCAACAAAGAAACAACTTTAGCTATTGCTATTGAGGAGGATTTTTTAAGAAACTAAACCAATGTTTGATCCAAATTCCATTATATAATATAGTATAATTTAATGAGAAGTTTTAGAAAAATAAAGAATAATTACAATGTAAAAGTCTAAAATAGTAGATTCAATGTATGTGAGACAACCAAGTCTTCAACAACATGAAATTATTTGTTGTTGCACCATTAGTGACATGTGAATCTTAAGAATGATGGGCCATATGGGCCTTAAGGCTCTTTGGCAACATTGAACCTCAATGGGACTCTTGTAGCATCTTTTTGTTTTAATCTTCACCAAGGTTGAAATCCTAAGCTCAACAATATGGCTCTTGTGCAACTCATGTTGTTGCTTATGTGCCAATTGAGATTGCAATCCTTTATCTTCTCTTACACTTTAAGCACAAGAGAGTCCCTAAGCTCATCATAAATCTAAAACATTCAAACCAATACATAAAATTGGTTATCAAAATGAGGAATCTAACTTAAATCTAACTCTAACTATAGCCACAAATGCTTAAGCAAGAAAACATACATTTAATGAAGTAATAGATGTTAGAGGAAAATTCCATCTCATTTGCCTTCTATGAGCGATAGTTCTCATGCCAACTTGCATGCTATTCTCAACCTTGGCTCCTTTGCATTACTAACAACTATCTCTTTGATAAGAGATTCAAGGAGCCAAAATTCAAACATCGGAGCTTTCCACACATGCACACTCAAAGAGTCCCCAACTTGCAAAACATAGTTACCTAATATTTATGCGCACATATAGAGAATCCCCAACTTGCAAAACTATGCAATCCTTAAACTACATTCACCACAAAGATAGGAAGTACATTGATTACAAAGGGAAACTTTACTTTTCACATCTTATTTAATTTGCATATAAATATTTTCTTAAATAGTCACTTTATTTAGCATTGACATTGGAATCAAATAGAGAGAGTTGTCTTGTAGTAAGGCTAAAGCAATAGATTTTGTTTGAAGAAAGATAGTAGCATAAGGATAAATTTCATTGGCCAATCATGGCATACCATTGATTAGTAAAAAATATAAACAACCCTCCATTTCTTTGCATACGCTTGGAGGATAATTGCAAGTAGAGAAGTCAAACTCATCAATTATTCAATTTCACAAAAACATGTTATAATATAAAAATTGATCCCCTTAATACATAATGGGCAACCAAGGGGGGAGACACAAAGAGAGAGAGAGAGAGAGAGAGTGTGTGTGTGTGTGTGTGTGTGTGTGTGTGTGTGTGTGTGTCAATATAGTAGACTAATGTAGAAGGTTATTCATAGCAGTATGGAAACCAAAATGCAACATGTCTTTGAGGCTACAAAAGATCAACTCAATCATGCATAGTATATAGATGACAAACAATGATGTTGGACATAAAACATAGTAGTATAGAAAACCTCAAAGTTCTATACAACACCAAGGTGGCCTACTAAAACAAAAGACAATTGAGAAAATCTCATCCATGCAATAAATAGTAAACAAGCCAATTGACTTAAGAGAAAATTTAGCTATTCTTCACATAATGTTAATCAAAGTAGCAATTGGATAGTGTTTGGTAGGGGTTGATTTGATGGTGATAACATATTGAAACCAAGTGCAAATGATGATACTCAATATAGATGATTAGGCCAATAGCAAGAAATACCCATAGTAGCAACTAGAGTACTAGGATAATTGGATGGTGGAGGGATACATGTAAGTGTATTGAGTTTTGGGATTGTTTAATGAGCTAATGAAACCTGTAATGCACCTTTTTACCTTGACACCCCCTCTCACATTGAGAATAAGAACCAAGAGCTACTACTAAAGAAACCTTTCCCTCTTTTTCCAAAGAGGTCCAACCCCAAAGTAGCAAGGGCATCGGTCAATAAGTGCATGGTGACTATCCTAGAAGCTACCAACACTACAAAGGAAATGGTTATGTGCCCTTAGAATTGTAAAGGGATACCCTAGAGTGGTCAAGGCATTTGAAAAAGAGTGGATATTGGATGCCCAATATTATCCTACAAGGATCTACAAAGGCATGTGTTAACTCTTTAAACTCTTTTATAAGTCTGTAAGTTGTTCCCCTTCGTTATACTTTAGCACTTAATGCAAAGAGTATCCTTTTGGACTTTTACTTTTCTTACAAGGATAATTGGTTTATTTTATCTTATTTTCTAAAACCTATCTTTAAAAAACTAACTTTATAAATATATTTGTCTTGTCATTGGGTCATAATACAAAGATTATATCAATATTAAATAATTTTGCACATAATGGTACAAATAAATCCATGCAATAGTAGCACCCACAACAGTAATACTCATGCACACCCAAATGCACTCCACTTAAAGATAATTGTATTTGCATAGCTCTATCTAATAATCTACTCATCAAAAACACAAAATACATAATTCTATGTCATCTATTCACCATCTACAACAAGTCACTATTATGTGGCAAGTAGACAAATAAAAATCTAGAAAATCTTATTTTCATAGCAATAAACACTAAATGGCTTATCATAACATTGCCTAAATATGAGGTAATCATATGTTAGAGCAACCTATTACTTCTCAATCCACTAGAATTCTTTAAAGAAAGGACTCTATATGTAACCAAATATATATGATATTGAGTACTTGTTCAGATAATGATCTAGTCACAGTCAAGGATAACTTTCAATACTAAGATTTCTATATTTTCCTTGGGAAATGGAGGATATTCTACAATAGGTGTAACAAGTAATGTTCCCCTAAAAGATTTTAGTAAACTAATATGGAACGAATTATAAGTTTCAAATGAAGTGATTGCATTATCATCGATCTTATATATTTTATAGGAAGTGGCCTATAAAATCCCGAGGACTAATTTGGTTTTAGGATGCATTTGAATGGATTTTATTCTCCTCTTTTTAATACGAAGCCAAGCTAATTCATTTTCCTTGAATGACATAGCCTTGTATTTCTTATTGGTCCGAGTTACATATCTTCATTAGAATTTTTTAATCTTATCATTAACCTCTTCTAGAATTTTGATATGGTCATTAGCAAAGTACCATTTGCTAGTACATTCATGGGTATAGTGGTCATAAGAATGGGTAATTTCTTCCCATAGACTATCTCCAAAGGTGCCCTTTTAGCAGAGCTAAATGTGGGGTGCTATTATAGGAAAACTATAAGATAGATACATGTTAATCTAAATTAATTGGTCAATGTACGTCGTATAATCTAAGAAGATCAAGGATAGTGTTGTTTTTTTCCTTATTCTTATAATTGCTTTCAGGGTGAAAAGCGTAGGTGAAATCCATCTTAGAGCCTAAATTACAAATACTGCTATCTAGAAATGGTTGTAAAGCCTACTCTCATAGTTGCAAAGAATGACTCCATAATGGGAAAAATGGTCCTAATAAAAAACTTAATAGCTTGAGGTGTAGTGAATGTCTTTTTTCAAGGAACATAGTAGTCTTATTTATTGCATCTATCTACTATAGCCCAAATTATATCATTACTAGTGGGTGTCATAGGTGAAATTTTCTTTTGGGAGGTGGAGTCGTTATTCATAATATGTAATTCCATCATGTGGACTTGAAATAATGGATTTTTAAAATCTCTTTCTTAGATCTTTTTTTATAGATGAAGGGGTATCATTTAATGGAGATATTCCAAGGATCAATAGAGAAAGATGCATTTTATTCATGATAATGTTACATATAAGGATTTTTCAATTAGACCTTGAATGCATGTGATAATAAGGGTTTATGTATAGTGAACTTTTTGAGAAACCAATTATAAAGTACATTGATATTTATTATTATGGGTCCCCTCGATATGGGTAGTGGCTTTAATAGGCCTTAAAACTTATCATGATCATGCTTGACTTTTCAAAAAAAAAAAACTAAAAAATAAACTTAGCAATGTCATGCTTTATATTAGGCCAATAAAAATATGTAAGCAACTATACTTGACCGAATGCATCTACATTAGATACATGCAAGAGTACGCATTTCATTCATTACTATGCTTCTAAAAGGTACAATGAGACATAATTCCTTTTGACACTAAAAATACATTTACATATATGTATTTGTTAAAAGCACTATTATTTTTGTTTTGAAATCTATTCCATATGATAGAGAAATCATGATCTAATGCATAAGTGGATATGATAGAATAAAAGTTTTTAAGTTCAACAATTGAGATATGATTCAAATAAACATGTTTAATGTTATCAAAGCTAAGCAAATATGATGCAATGAAGCATTCTTAATGGGTCTCAACTCAAGTGCATCGATGACTATGTTAGTATCATATTGAATCATGGGCTTGAAATTTTAAATAAAATATGCCCATTTGATGTGACAATAAAAACTGTGTGACTAATTTACTAAATGTTTATCTTAGTCATCAGTTTGATGAGGACTTCAAAACCCATAAGATAATGTTTCCAAATATCTAATGCATGAACTATGGCTAAATGTTCTTTGGTCATAGTTGATATACTTTTATTCAAATAGTTTTAATTTTCTACTTTCATAAGCTATTAGATGATCAATTTGCATTGGAATAGCACCTATACCTAACCCATTAGCATCAATGACCACTAAAAAGAAAGGTTAGGAAAGGCTATACAATTTTTGGATTAGTGCATGATTTGAGAGATATTGTAGTGTATCGAAGGATTTTTGCTAGCTAGGTTTCCATTTAAAGATAGTTTTCTTATGCAAAAACATGGTAACATGTAAGCTATGAGGGAAAAGCTTCTCATAAAATTTCTATAGAAACCAACTAGACAAAGGAAGGATTAGATCTTGTGGGCTTTGTTAGGGATAGGTAGTCTTTGTCACTTTGAATTTTTTTGGGGGGAAGGGTGTTGAGCTTTACTTAAATCCTTGATTGAAGGCCATCCTCATATTTTCATTGAAGTATATACATGAAACCCTCATCAAGTATCCATAATTACAAAAGTCTTTGGTAAAATCTTTCAATATAAATAGCCAAATTTTCTCCTTCTTGCCATCAAAGTTTTGTTGTCCAAACTAGGATTGTTCTATTCTATTTAAAATAGAGAAGCTCAAAACCGAAAAAATCAACTTTTTGAGTGCTTAGATCTATATTTTTTGTCACCCTCTTCATTTTTACCTATAGAACACCTCAATTCAACATTGTATATAAAAGTTATGTGGCCAAAATAGGAAAGTGCTCTCAAGCTACCATAGTTGTCCATGACTTCTACAACATGCTCTGTATCCACTCAAAATTGATAGAATGGCTACTTCTCTAGCTCAATAGCATTCAATAAGGCTCAGTTAAGCCTTGGGAAGCTTCTCAACCAACCTCGAACAAGTATCAAAGGTAGGGAAGCCAATGCATACCTCAAATGGATTGGGACTACCATGAAAGTTATAAGTCAAACTCTCTTCTTGGGCTAAGTGCAATGTTGATGAAGGTCCTTGAATGCCCGCTTTGATACCAATTGAAAGGTGGAGCAAAAGTAGAAGCATAAGAAAAAGCAAGAGCTATGGAGGTTCAAGAAAGAGAGAGAAAGATGATATATGGGAACTCTAATAATCACAATGTGTGATCTACCTTCCCTTATTCTATTGCCACTAAAAAAATAAATAATAAAGTGATAGTGATGGGTAACCCACCACCTTTGGTGCATAGGTGTGCGAGTATAGTGCACAAAGTAAATGTGGGTGGCTAGGCCTAGGTGCTTTTAACCCCTGACATATTCATCCAAGGATGAAATTCCTTCCATTTGTGCATACCCTCTCTTTTACATTGTTAAAGAGTGGTCATCAATTGATCTTGGATCCACCATACTTGTGCCATCTCATGTAGTAGTCTCATCATATGGCAAAGTATTATTGCAACATGCAACACATTCGTCACCCATTACTTCATCATTACCCTTTATACATTTACTCCTATGTTTCATGGCTTTGGTTTGTGGAGATATATTTATTTTTTATCCTACTACCATTAAATCCCATTAAAAGAAAAGAACAAAAAATCATTAAGCCCTTATCTTTAAATGGGGATATTTGAAAGAAGATATCCATTTCTTCCATAATTTTGGTAGGTTCATTGGCATTTGACATGGCCCCTTGAGGCTTAGATTGATGCCCTATCTACTTTGGGAGGGTGGCACCTTTTAGGTACTGAAAAGAGAGTAGAGATTGAGACTCTCATCCCATCTTGGGTGCAGTCTTTTTAGGCCTAAGAGGGGGTATTTAGTCACTAAAATTAGGGTTTCATTAAGTTCATTATTAAGTTTTTTTTTAAATTACCCCCAAAACTATAAAATATTGACTTATTTAAAAATAAATGGCTTATTTTTTAGAGGAAGACAAATGCACCCCCAATCCTCCATTAAAAAAGAGCCTACTAGCTGCAATTCTTCATCCCTTTGTCATTTATTGGGTGGTGGCCACCTACCCTTGTCCCTATTGCTATCTATGTTGAGAATAGCAAATGATGCTTGCCCACAAGTGACTTTCTATGAGAGATATGACAAAGATGTATTCTCTAGAAGCTCTAGGAAGAGATGTCCAAAATCCCATAAGCATAGAGAAGAAAAGTGGCACTATCTATAAAGCTATATAAGCATGGACTTGACACTCATTTCAATGGAATACTACTCTCATTTTGTGTCACTCAAGATTGTGTTTATGAGTCCAAGTTAATCTATCTTGGAACCTAATTCACTTGAGTTATAATTCTTTATATCAATCATGTTTTATGTTTATAAGCTCCATCCACCATAGCTAGCATAGCTCTAGATTCATGTTTATCAACATGGTATCAAATCAAGAAGTCTTCATCACCAACAGGTTGGAGGCGCAGGGTGAAATAGATAGGAAGAGTGGGAGTCTTTCACTGGATGAGGATATTGAAGATAGGACTCCAGCAATACACCTAGAAGGGCTGAGAGCAAGAGGAGGGCAGTTGAGACCTTGAGGAGTGTGGCCAGATTTTGAGGAGACGTGGATTATCAATTTGAGGAGGCCGCCTCTGAAAACACATGGAGGGCAAGGTTCACCATGGTGAGCTACGACTTGCTTCATTAGAGTAGAATCCTTCTTTAGCCATGTTGTATTATGAATGGATAGTAGGAGTTGAACAGACCTTAAGGCCCTCTGTCATATCCTCCATCACCCTCCTCACAAGTGCCTGATCGCGGCTCCATCAAGCTCCCTGAAGCTGCCATGCCTTCCATGAAGAAAATGAAATCCCTCTTTGCCTCCTGCTGTGCAACTTGCTTCTGTTCCATAGCCTTTGAGGACTCAACACCATAAGAAAGGTGTGTGATTGCAACATCATCCAGAAGAATGTCAAACTCATTGGCTCTCCGGAGAAGGCCCTCTCTCACAAGTGCAGACACATATGGCCATTCTCTAAGAAGCTAATCAGCATTGAACTGTGCGACAACAGATTTCAACACCTCATTTCCAATTGAACGAAGCACCTTCTCATTGTACTCTACACCAAGGTGCTTAAATATATCCAAAATTTTGTCAATATCAAGCCTATACAGAACACGGAGGGTAAGGTTCACCATTTGCAAGTTCTCGGTTCCAATGACTGAGGAGACCAAGTGAGCATGTGTTCTGATATCAAATATGAACAGCCTCTGCAACCATGGAATGAGAATGTGAGTGCCTTCCCCCACATCTTCTCAATCACACCTCGAAATCTATCAAATATCACCACTTGCTCTCCTCCATCAATAGTGTAGAGTGATGCATTCAGCAAAGTGTCACCTAAACCAAGTGCAATGGCCACTTGAGCAACATTCTAGAGAATCTTTGGAGCACTCATGGCAGCTTGAAGAAGATGAGTTGCTTGACACTTGCAGAGAAGAGAGGTCTAAGTTTGTTAAGGCTGAGCAGGAGATGCCTTGCTACAGGTTGTTGTTGGAAGGCAGTCTATACTAAGGGCTTGGGAGACTATAACAGGGGGTGACACTGAGTGGGAGGATGGACAAGCTAATGGAGGGAGGAGAAAGAAGGAAAAGTGTCAAAGAAGGAAATCTTCATCACCAATAGGCTAGAGGTGCGGGGTGAAATAGATGAGGAAGAGTGGGAGTTTTTCACTAGATGAGGATATTGAAGATAGAACTCCAACAATACAATTGGAAGGCCTGAGAGTAGGAGGGCAGTTGAGACCTTGAGGAGTGCAGCCAGATTTGGAGGAGGCATGGCTTATTAGTCTAAGGAGGCCGCCTCTGAAAGCACATGGAGGGCCTGGCTCCCTTTTGAAATAGTGGCAGTATAGAACCAAGGTGGTGGAGTCCCAGCCTTAGGATGGGCCCATGCTATGAAGGAGCAACTGTAGCAAGCTTGCTTGTCAAACCAAGCCCATGTACCCATCAGTGTATCCATTTGTAAAAGCATGAAGCAGAAAGAATGTGTCAAGAAGACTAGAGTAAAAAGCACATACCACACATCAACAAAAGGGATAAGGAGCACAACAAAATCCAAGGAGCATGTAGATAAAGAAGTCCAAGAAAACAAAGAAGATCAAAGGTTGCCAAAGGAGCAACAAAACAAAAAGAATGAAAAAAACATTTTTTGCTGCTACAAACTAACAAAATGTTTTGCAAAAATTTCCCATAGAGGATCTCGAATTCCTTGAGTGGATCTACTTCCCATAGTGGATGTAAAACCCTACCAAGATGTAAAGTTTCAAACCTTAACTTGACTAGGCTGCCAAATAGCTAGTCTCATGGTCCATGTTTTCATGCAGGGGGGCAAAAAGCTAGAAAGGGTAGAGACCAATCATTTTAGGGGGGGTGTTGAGAATAGAAAATGATGCTTGCCCATAAGTGGCTTTGTATGAGAGGTATGACAAAGATGTATGCTCTAGAAGCTCTAGGAAGATATGTCCAAAATCCCATAAGCACAGAGAAGAAAAGTGGTAGTATCCATAAAGCTATATAAGCATGTACTTGACACTCATTTCAATGGAATAGTACTATAATTCTGTGTCACTCAAGATTGTGTTTATGAGTCCAAGTTATAAATCTATCTTGGAACCGAATTCACTTGAGTTATAATTCTTTAGCTCAATTATGCTTTATGTTTATAACCTCCGTCCACCATAGCTAGCATAGCTCCAGATTTGTGTTTCTCAACAATCTATACCTCTTTCGATGGGATGCGTTGGTTTGGGGACACCTCACAATGCTGGACCTTACTAATTTTAGACTTCCTACTGCTAGGTGACACGATTGCTAATGTCCCTTGCTTGTTGGTACACTTTTCAAAGTAAAAGCCATAAAGGTTTAAGCCTCAATCACCTCCAAATGTTGGAAGGCTAATAATGAAGGTGTAGCCTTTGCTTCTAATTCCTTCAAAGATTTCTACTTCTTGGTGTCCTTCTTAGGGAAATCCTTCTTTCAATAGCTTGTCTTGTCACAGATGTGGCAAGTAGACTTCTTTGCTTTGTCTTTCTTGGTCTTCACATATGTCTTCTTCTTCTTGTCCTTCCCCTTCTTTTGGGAAGATTGACATGTCACTACCTTTATCTTTGGAGCATTCTAACCTTTGAGTTTTCTTATGATCGAAGACCATTGGAACTAACTCCTTCCACTTAAGGGTCTTTGACCACCTTGAAGCAATCAAGACAAAGTAGAATGCACTAAATTGGGGCATCTCCTAGGAGGGGATCCCATTCTTGCATTTTGGATCTGTATCTACCATTGCAAAAGCTTATTGGCATGCTCTCGCATCAAAGATAACTTATTTGGGGTCAATGTTAGCATCTATACCTCTAATGACACCCACTTCACCATGGTTATCCAATTGTACACCTAATCCAATTCCAACCATACACTTTGAGCAATGGTCAAATGTTCTATAAGGGCTATCATTGCAATGTACATGAGAGAAGGATGAATGATTAGATGCAGGCATTTAACTTGTCCCAATGTTCCTAAACCTTTGCTAACTCAACTTTCTCATATCTAAAAATCTTGAATAAATGACAGGGTGAAGGATGGTCTATGGCCTTGGTCACGAGCTCTATCAAATCATAGAACTCCAAGGTGGTAAGCATCATCACCCACCAAATGTGGTAGTTCTCTCCATCGAGTTTCTAATCTTGTGGAACCCACTAACATGGGGGCCTTAATAGTCCATTATTAGATTGGAACTCCATGTCAATTTTGGAAGACATTGTCACCTAAATAATCAACATAAAAACAAGGGCATCCCTCTCTAACTTAAAAAACACAGCTTCCTAGGGCTTCTTCACTTGTCCTAAATCTTCTTTGTTTTTCAACCATTAAAGGTGATGAAAAAATCAAAATTTGCACCAAAAGTTGGAAAAACAATCTTCTCTCCTTCACAAACTATAAAAACTTACAAAAGTTGGAAAATCAGTCTTCTCTCCTTTACAAATTGTAAAAACTTACAAAACATCAACAATTACACTCCTTTCTTGTGCTTCTCTGCTTGTTTCGACCTTTTGTTGATATGCAAAGTCCTCTAGGTTGGCCTTAAACACTGAAAATGTAGCCTTGGTGTCATGCTAAAATCTCCTCTTTAGGTCTACCCACGATCAATGAGCCCTTCAATGCTGCTATGATACCATGATTAGGGTGCACCAAATGTGGTATGACTAAATTGAAAGAAAGAAAGAAACATGTAGAGAAGAGAAAGAGATAGAATAACAAAAAAATCTAGAGTGAATGAATGCTTAATAAAGGAAATAGTTTTGTACAATAGGTTGTGCAATGTATTTGCTAGAGATCTCTCACCCAGTGCACAATAAATCTAAGTGTGCGTGACCTTGGGCTAGGCTACCTATAAATAGACTCAAAAATAATAATAATAAGTATGAAGTTGGCCAGTACAAAATTGGTTGACTATAGTAAATATGGCCAATTGCACATAAATAATAATAAAAACGATGCAACTACAAGTTGTTTGCCACATGGCATTTGGCCGATCTACCTGCCTTGCTCGACCTACCCAAACTATTGTGTAAATAAAGTGTTGCATGCTATTCAACCTGATCACAAAATGCACGAATCTTCCCTAAAATGCCTATACACTGTTTGTGCCGATCTAGGATGACCAAATCTTTGATAGATCAATCTTCTTGTCATAGCAAAGTGTGAAGTTCAAAGAGTGAGGATGACTCTATGTGTCAAAATGATTCAAATCCTATAAATAAATTGAATAACCTAGCAATCCCCTAGCAACAAGTAACATGTGGTCCATATTTGGGTAGCTTTGTTATATAGAGACACCTTCATAGGTTAAAATTTCATTTATGCAATGTTTTCTTTAATGTTTTCCTCATGTGCAATGTTCTCCCCACAAATTATCAATGGTCTATGAAATTGAACATCTCAAGCATAAACTTTTAAGAGAATTCCTACCATTCTTAATAACAATTGTTTCTTTTCTTGATGAGGTACAACCTTGTTGTAATGCCTTGCAGGTGTGGAATCATAACTTTTTTTGGCAATCTATTTCACCTAATGGTGGTAAAAAGCCAAATGGAGAGCTCCTTCACCTCATAGAAAGGGACTTCGGATCTTTTGAAAATTTTTTGGAGGAGTTTAAGCAAGCTGCTGCAACACAGTTTGGCTCCGGTTGGGCTTGGCTCTCAGGTGGGTGTCAAATCTGATCAATATATCTAGTTCCATGTTTGTTTAACATATATCATATCTTTGGGAATGCTTAAAATTAATGTGTTCTCTTTGCAGCTAAGGTTGTGGATCCTATGAAGGAGAAGAAGTTAGCTAAACTCGTCATTGAGAAGTCCCCTGATGCTGTGAACCCCCTTGTTTGGGGCAACATTGTAAGTTTGTGGCCTTTTTATTTTTTGAAGTTGTTCTTATCACTCATTATTTTGCTATAAGATAGTGGTTTTCCAATTTTCTCAAATAGTTCTTATAGCTCCTATTTTTTAATGCATGATTTTGACACTTACATTGAATTGTGATGGAGGATGGTAATCTAATCCTCCTTTACATTCTTTCCTTTTTTCATTGAGAGGTTTCATTTTGGATATGTATGTGGTTTAGAATGGCACGAGATCTTGAGGGATTACACACACACACACACACACACACACACACACACACACACACACACACACACACACACACACACACACACACACACACACACACACACACACACACACACACACACACACACACACACACACACACACATACATATATATATATATATCACGTGTGTTCAAGGCCTATTTATAAATATTCTTATTTGTGTTTTTTAAAAATAAAACACAATAATATTTTATTCAATCTATAAGCAACCCTTTTATATGACATCCTTCTACAAGTAAAAAATGTATAAAAATTGTGTTTTTAAGACCCCTTATTTTTAACTCACAGGATACATACATATATTCATGAGTGACCCCCTCGATGATGGGGTTATTCTAATGGAAAATGTGACTGTAGTATAGTTATGAGTTGGTCATTGTGTCTTAGGTCCCTCATTTACATTATTTCATTTTTTAAATTAATTTTTCACCATTAGGTTGTATGTGCTTTGGATCAATAAACTTTGTGCTTTAGAATGACATAGGTTACACTATTAGGTGTAGCATTAGTCTTATTAAATTTTATCAATTTTTGTATGATTTTTGTATTTTTGATGGTTTGAAGAATGGTAAGTTAGATTTAACCAAAATCCATAGTTGAAGGGTGTGCCTGAGATGTATATGTTAGGAAACAATAATAATTTATTTTAATGTGTCTATTTTAAAGTGTTTGATTAGGCATCATCCCAATCCCTACATCCTTGAGGGTTTAGCACACGCGTGCGTGCGCGCGCGCACACACACACACACAGAGTTTGATTATCTATTTTTTTGCTTTTCTTAAAAACTATAGTTTATATTGCGTTTTCTAAAAGGTCATAATGGTCTTCCATCCTATCCCTTGCTTTTGCTTATGCCCCATCATGACCCATACCCATCACCATTTCCATCCCTTGTCACTTGTGATTATGATTTTGGGTGAGAGGTAGAGCGCCAAGTTTGCAAATGTTTCTCAAATGTGAGTATCATGTTCTAAGAGGATTTGATACCATATGTGAAACAAAATGGGGTATAAGCAAGTGCAAAAGAATGAATAAATTGGAATAACAAATGAAGCTGATGATGTATACGATAAAGGGAAAATGTTAGCACAGTGCTTTGATACCCTTTGAGGATTTATTCAATAGGTGAAATGAGTGGGCTATAATTAAGCACACAAAGAATGAGCTCACTAGTTTGTGATGTGACTACATTGGTTATGGAAGGATAAAAGGTGTGTCAAGTGGAAGGAAAAGGATCATAGGTGTTGCAAGTGTCCTCAATAGAGGTGATCACACAAGTCCGATGGATGGTCTATTCATGGCATTGATAATGGTTGGGTCTTGAATTTTGGTAGTGATTAGGGAAGTGCAACAATGAATTCAAGATCCACAGGTTCAAGATTTGTGGTTATGACATCATTGTTATTTAGGTTAGAATCAAGAGTTGCACAATTCGAGAACAACAGTTGGAGCTTCAATCCAAGAAACATCTTCACAAAGGCACCAATAAGAGGTCAAATGATGATATCATGAGATTGAAGGCATTAGCATGGCTCTTGTTTGGCAAAGATTGCACTTGGGATGGATTTCTTGGGTGGTAATTAGCTTTCTTAGAAGGATTATGATTTTTACAAGGACATAGATGTGGAATTTTCATCTCTTCCAAGTAGATAAGTGATCTTGAAAGGACATGCTTAAACCTAGTGGCAAGCAAAGATGATTGTGATTGTCACCATGCAAACTCAGTATGTCATATGGATGGACTTCTCTAGTTTACATTTGCTTGGGTGAATGCAAGCACAAGAGTTGCATATTGGCCATAATTGGGTGCTATGGCTAATAATTTAGTTTTGTGGATACTATATATGGTGGCATTGGTGGCAGAGGTACTCGAGCGCAAGGATACTTGTGGAGAGAAGGAAACAATGAGAAGTTCCAGTACTAGGTTCCATGAGCTCAAGAGTTCCATGGATAGAACACACACTTTTGGTCATTGAGAGTCAAAACATTGTCAGAAATATTCCGAAGTCTTAGATGCATAGTTGATTAAAATTTTGATTATTTAAAATGGCCCTAGATGGTCATTTCAATGGTCAAAAAGTGGGATTGAATGATTTGGCCAACTTTGTAATTATTTGAAAAGTTTGGCATACTTTGTAATTCATTTCCAGAGTTTGGGAAATTCAAAGCAATTCTTAGTCCTTAGATGAGGAATCAATATCATCATATCAACTATTGTCTTCTCCTCAACAAGATCTAATTTAAAGTTATCAAGATCTTCTCCTAGTGAGTCATCCTCCATGAGACTGTGATTGTGGGACAATGCACTGTGGGTATTGAATGGCTCGGGAATCATGGCTAGGGAGTTTGTGCGCATGTGAGATTAAGTGAAGATTGATTGAGAATGATCGTGGTTGTTGTGAATTGAGAAGGTATGAGAAAATGATAGGGTTCGTAAGTAGAAAACACAAAGATGTATGACAACAACTAAAAATGACAAAAACTTAGAAACTTAGAAACTTAGAGAATGAATGAAATGCAATGGGTAGCCCAAGGAGCAAAGGTTGTTAGATGGCTCCAATCTCTTGTGGGAATAGACTAAGGGAAAAAACTCAGGGGTAGCAATTCACTAATGTTGATGTTGTGGGCAGGAATGGAGGGAGTGAAACATAGTCCTCTGCATTGCAAAATGTTGGTGAAGTCTTTAGGACAACAAAATGAAGGTTTGCAGGCTTAAACATAGCCCAATCTCAATTAGATGTTGATGCCCTTAGCAGCCATCTTAGCAACTCATAATGCAACTTGCATAGTAGAAAATGCAAGCACTAGGTCCTATGTCTAATGATGAGGTTGTTGGGATAGCATGCAATAGGTTGATAGGGCTCGTGGTGCCTCTTCCAAGTAGGCTAGCAGTAGCCTCTAGCAGTTAGGGTGACACATCAAGGCAGCTGAAACTAGTCTTCTCTTTGGAGAGGGTGGTAATGACTTGATTAATTAACAATTAGAGCAAGCATAAAATTCACATAAACTGAAAATGTACACATTACCACTTTAGTCTTGGATAATGGACAGCTTGTTGGCCCAAGAACTAGCACCCCTTGTGATACTTCTTTAACTTTTATTGCAAATGTATGGAGTACAATCAAGATCCTTTGATCTCCTCTGCTAATCCAAGTACCTCTTGTTGTCAAAACTGACCAGCACACCTTCAAACCAATTTTTTCCTTATTTTCTTGAAGATTGGCTTGCACCTTGCTCCTTGAAAGACAAATTCAGCCCCAAATCTGATATAGGTTGGTTGGTCTCTTGAATCTCCTTGAAATTCCTCAATTTTAGATGTCAAAATTCAAGTATTAGGCCCTTAATTCTGAGCAAGCATCCCGAGATGGCTATCAAACCCTAATGTCTATTGTAAATTAGGGTTTATAGCATAGATTTTCCAATGTCTCCACCTCTGATGATTCAAATGATTGGATTTTGCTGACATAACTTGAGAGATGGCTAAACTATGAGAGACAATACTGAAGAGAGAGACATTCTATAGGTTCATTGTGAGAAAGGCTAAAAAAGTGTTATTGCCTTGCTCAACAAGCCATGGAAGTTGTCATCTATAACTTAAGACCACTAGAAAGGCTGCTCCCTCCTCCTATATGTTGTCACCTGCATCAGAAGAATCTTGGGCTGCTATCACCTGGACTTGGAGGGATCCAAACTACTGTCACTTGTTGTAGGAATAGTCCTTAAAATGACTGCAAATCACAGCAGCAACATCTTCTTTCTCTCCAACAGCCTCCTTTCTCGCAAATGGCTGAAATAGACTTCCACTAGCTCCCAAAAACATATTTTCCACCTGCATAGGCAAGTTTTACCAAATGACAACTTTCTAATCTCATTATTTAGCATTATCTAACTTATTAAACTAATTTTTAAAATATTACTTAGAATCAATTTAATAATTATTCTAGTGCTATAATAGTCAAATTGTCTCCCAAGGATCCCTAAGCAACTATTAGCCCTTAGATTGGCATTAATTAATTAATTAATGTCTAGTCTTTAATGTCACCACTAATATTAGTGGCCAATAGATTGGTCTAGGTACAAATCTGACACCGAGTACCACCTAGTACATATCAGGCATTACTTAATATAACTTTTTCCTTTGGCACACCTAGTAATATTTTGAGGTCTTAGGTCCCACATTGTGAAATAATTAACTTGCATCCCACATGTGTGAATTACATGAGTACATTTGCTTAACTTTTAATCAAATGCTAAGCAAAGCAATAAATTTTTATGTTCTCGTGACAACAGTGGTTGGTAGCAAAGGTGACTATTGCAAATGGTAGCCACCATCACAAAGGCAACAATCACCTAAAGAAGGAGAGATGATGAGGGGAGGTCATGGAGAACTAGCATTGAAAGTGAGGGAATGATCGAGGAGAGAGACAAAGGAATGCCAACAACACATCCTTTTATAGGAGATTCTTGGGCATGTCCTGCCACCAAATAAAATATGTTTTTGTAAATATTTCTTTTTTGGGGCTATTTTGTGGACTTAAACTAGGCCAAAATGCAGGGTCATATACATGACATTTAATTCTTTAATATTATTAGTTCAATACTCCCTTAGCTAGTCCAAGTGAATAATTTATTGGTGGCAAGGTTCCTCCTGATGGACAATCATGTGGCAAGGGTGTCTATGCCAAAGATTTGAATTTTGATGAGGTGAGCCACCAAGGCAAGGGGTAAAGGAACCTTTCACACCATCAAATTGATGGCTAGAAGAGGAGGAGCCTTTATTGACTTTTGGTGTTGAGCGCGTGAGGGATAATGAATGCAGCATCTGCGCCACAGTTGGAAACTTGAAAGGATAACAATAGCCATGGTGACAATTGAACACTCCTGAAACTCAACCTTAGGAAGACAAATCACTAGCTCTCTCTCTCAATGCTGGCAAGAATATCAAGGCGTGCCTAATGTGTATGGAACCATGGGTTTTGTGCAACAGATTTGGGATGGCCACTCCAGCCTTAGTGCTATGTGCCCTTGTTTTTTCTATAGTCCAAATTCCTTAAATTTTCCACAATGATTCACTATCATGCCATCATACCAATACTAGACTGTGAAGGGTTAGCCTAAGTTTTCAACAACCAACTTGAAGGGCTATACCAAAACCTCAATTTCTGTGTGACGAGATTGGAAGGGTGCACTGCTCTTGTTATAGTAATTAGGTATAGCCTTACAAAGTTTTTGCTACCTATATTTTGAAGGATAAATAAATCCTTCTTTGAAAGAATACTAGAACCTTCATTGAAGGGGCATGGGGCCTAATGGACAATGCTATGAATTATTGTGATGGAAGCCCATGATTAGTCTAAGGAGAATAATTGCAAGTAACAACTGCTCCAACTTCTTTGGTCTTTGACAAACTTGTGTGCAACTGTTTGTGCAGCCGCTGGTGACAATCGATGTCTGGGAGGTAAATATAACAGGAAATTTCTGCCGCTATAAATAGTTAGCAAATTCTTTGATTAGTCTCTCTAAAAACTAACTAGAATTGTTCCACAATGTGCAGCACGCCTACTATCTTGATTTCCAGGTTGGTAGATGGATTGGATGCCTGTTAGCCATAGAATGCCAGTGTACACTATTCTTATCTTGTGTATGGTCCTCGGCAGAATCGTCGCCCGGATTACATAGCCACCTTCGTCAATGAGTTGATTTCCTGGGAGGCAGTAGCTTCGAGGCTTGAACGAGCAAAAGCTTCTGTAACTTTCTATGATCCTTCGCTGATGTGATCTATATCTTGCTAGAGAGACATCAATATGTTGCTACATCATTCTCTAAGCTTTTTCTTTAGGTACATCTTAATAATACCATTAATAAGGTGCTCACAGTGAGTGAGAATTTGTACAACAATCTTATCAGTGGTTTAGGAGAACAATTTCATAACCTCATGCACTTCCTTCTTTAAAAACTTTTACACGCTCATTTCTCCTTGAACTTTCACAACAAAGACTTGTGTCTCAACCTTACAAAGCTGAAGTTATATGGAGCTATTATAGATGATGGAGTTGTGATGAACATTATTAGTTTATGCCCAAATTTGATGGTGGCTTATGCTTGTAGTTTTCATGGCCTAGAGAGGCCAACTATACATACATGCACACTAAAGAAACTAGACCTCCTAACTTTTATTGAGATAGTAGATAATTTTGTAAGTTTTGCTAGTATTTTTTTGAGATTGGAATGATAATGATTTGGCATAGGCCTTTAGTGCTTTTGGATTAAAACTTACGTCATTACAAATTTGTTTTAAAAGATTGTCCTCAGGGGATTCACTATATGTATATAATTTATATCATGTACATTCGAGGCCTATTTATACATTTATTTTTTGTGAATTTTCTTTGAATAAAACACTACCCTTTTTTATTCAATCTTCAAATAACCCTTTTATATGACATCCTTTTGTATGCAACAAATATATGAAAATAATGTTTAAAAATCTTTTATTTTGAACACACGTGCCCCCTGTTGATGAGAGATTGTCACAACATGATCTTTATTTTGGATTGTTTCAGGCATTACTGTAAGGGGACCAAATCAAGCAATTTTTGTTATCTTTACACATATTTGCTTGCATTGGTTCCATTGAGCAACATTTGGAATGTTCCATATTGAAAATCATTTTGTAGTGACCTTTAAACATAGATACATAATGACATGGGTTTTAACTTGAAAGCTCTAAAGATTTGTGCTAATTCATTTGTGAGAATTAATGCATTTAGGTTTGTTAAGAAGGCTAACAATGGTGGATTATTGCTTTTCAGATTGTGCTTAGCCTTAGTGGGAGAGATGACTAAGATTTGGTTATGCTAACCATGGATGAGTGTCAACAAAATCGGGTGTTTCATATGGATGGAATTCTCTAGTTGATAGTTGCTTGGAGTTGCAAGCATAAGAGTTGCTTACTCTCTGTGATTGGGCATTATGGTTAAAGAGTTTGGACATGGTGGATACTTATGATGACATTGGTAGGTACTCGAGAACGATGACACTTCTAGAGAGAGAAGGCAATAGTATGAGTAGTTCAAGTATTGGGTTCCCTAGGCTTGAGACTTGTGGTAATGGCAATCCCTCAAGGGGAAATAATATGTTGAACCTATGACATGGTAACATTTTCATTGACAAAAAGAAATATTTTTGGCAATTGAAAGTTAGAACCATATGAGAAATGTTCTGAGACCATAGATACCTAGTTGGTCAAATATTTGGATATTAAAAATTACCATAGGTGATCTTAAGAGCCATGCTACACAATTAGTCACTACTCACATTTGAAAGTAAAGGTGACTATAATTTTAGTAAGTAGGAGAGAAAAAGGATATGTCATGCAATGGAAAGTCCATCTATTTGACATTTGAAATGTCTGGTAGGTCTACACATGGATGTACTCCTAACGATCAAAAAGTGTGATTTGATTATGTCATTGACTTTGTAATTATTTTAAAAGTTTGATATACTTTAATGTGTATCAATATTTTTAGATATTTAATCAACTCTTAGTCCTTAGATGAGGGATTGGTATCACTACATCGAGTCTTTATCGTCTCTTGAGCAATATTAAACATACTAATCTAGAGTGATCAAGACCTTCTAGTGAGGAGTGTGGGATGGTGTGTGTGAGTGAGTGGCATGAGGATCATGGACTAGAGTGTTTGTGTCCCATGAGGTCAAGTGAAGATTGATCGAAGATGATAGTGATTGTCTTGGAATGAGCAAGTTTGATGAAATGATAGGGTTTGCAAAGAGTAGACACCATGTACAACAACAACTAGCAATGAAAAAAAATCAAAACTAAGAGAAACAATGAAATATAATGGGGAGCTCAAGGAGCAAAGGTGGTCCAACAATCACTTTCTTTCTTGGGACTAGATTGAGGTACAAATCCTAAGTGCAATAATCCACCAATTTCAATTATGTGAGAAGCAATTAAGCGAGTAAAATGCCATCATTTGTCCAAGTAACAGGATGTTTGTGAAGACTCCAAGGTAGTGGAAGACATGTTTGTAGGTTGAAGCACAACCCAATCTTGATCAAATGATGATGACCTTAGCAATCCTCTTAGCAACTGTAAAAGCAACCTGTGGAGCACATAAATCCAAGCAGTAGGTTCTTCGTCTAATGATGATGTGGTAGAATGCAAATTATCATGCTCACTCTGATGATTTGCAATAAATCATTAGTACATCATGAGTTCATTAGACCAAAATTTGTAGCACCGCCTATGATGATGGAGACCCTTTTTTAGGCCATTAGCTTCATACATAAAGTATGAGGCGTGCATCTAAAGAGATTGCCTAAGAGAGCTTTTAAGGTTTTTAGGCAGCCACAACTTATATGGGAGGGAAGTCACTATTCAAGTATGAACAAGTAAATATAATCCATATCTTGGATTATGGTTGTTTGTATTTGCGAATTGTTGACACATTTCTATGGAGCATATTCTTCCGTGTTGAAATATGAGAAAACCATGTTAGTGTTAGGATTATGGTTGTTTGTATTTGCGAATTGTTGACACATTTCTATGGAGCATATTCTTCTATGTTGAAACATGAGAAAACCATATTAGTATTAGGACTTGACAAAAGGAAGTACATATTACTATTGGACCTTATATGAGAGATGTGAGTGATTGGGGCCTTGCATAGGACAAATGTACTCCTTTCATAGGTTATAAGATTGATATTGAAGAATCTAGGGATTCTATGTTTAGCGATTGGAAATGAGCATGTGAGATTAAGTTGTTAGACATTGTCAAGCATTTTTTAGAAGACTAAAAACCCATAGTAAAACTTTAATTTGGGAGGATTTTTTGTAGCTTAGCCATTTGTGTGACTGAAAGTTTTGTGTTTTGAAGTTGGGATTTTTGTGTTCGTCTAGCTTAGAAATTGTTTTGGTCATTTTTTTGGATTTTTTGAGTGTGGAAACTTGATAGCCTTGGTCGAGATTTGAGTTTTTTTGGACAGGTTGGAGTTGGATTTTGTTGGTTGATACTCTTGCACATCATAGGGATTGTGGGTTCACAAGCACTTCACATTGCACTTGTCGATTACACTGCACTCAGGGATCGTCTCTTGCATTAGGGCCAAAAATGCTTCAAAAAATGCACATTTGTTAATCAAAGATTAAGGAAAGGGCCAAAGAGAGTTTGCCACGTGTGCAAGAAAATTATATTCTCGTCTCCTCCTTTTTGGAGATAGTAGAGTCCACTTCATGATTCTCTTCTCTCTTTTAGCCAAAATCTCCAAAGTCTGACATGTTTTGGTAGTCCTGAAGTCCTTATTTACTTATAAAATCTGACAAAGGACATGATAAAGATGTTATGAAGTTAATAATGACTTTTTTGAAAGTGTCTCCCACAATTGTATGCTTCAAGCCATAAATATGAAAACATTGATTACATTTACATAGGATAAAAAGCTTTTCATTGAATTAAGTGTTACAAAATTGAAGTGAAAATATACAACAATGCTTCTAGTTTCCATTTGCATCTATTTGTCTTCTTTTGGCTTTTTAACTTCTTCGTCGCTTTTTGCAAAGATATCTAATCTCCTTACAACAGCTTTTTCCTTTGGTTGCTAGAAGAATTTGACTTGGATAGAGGGAGCCTCTTCTCTTCAGGTTGACGAGGAGATGGATGAGACTCCATAGGAGAAAGTGTTTTCTTTTTGGAGTTTATCTTGCTAGTATTTCCAAACGACTTGCCCTTGCCCTTACCCTTACTCTTAGTTGAGGATTTTTGTGGAGGGGAGTCGGGGTTGATTGTCGTGATTTCCCTATCCAAAATCAATGCAATACATCGCTTCCTTATCCACCACGTGTATGAATTGGGGTAATCTTGGCACTGCGAGAAAAAATGTAATAAGTTGAACAACTCAAAGATGGGCTCCTATAAAAAAAACAATGTGAAAAATACTAAAATTAAACCCATCTATCTTGATTATCTTTGAATATATTGTCCTGCAAACATTTGAAATCACTCTCCACCCACATGAATGCGCATCACTTTGCAAGGACACTTCTTGTTGGAGAAAGCTATATAGTTTTTAAGGATCAGCAATATCCTCATATGTAGTGTTACAAAAGGTAGCCAACTTGCTAGCACTGTAAATGAAAATATATTACTAAAAAAATAATCAAATAAATTAAACATTTAACCAAAAAGCAAGTAGCATTCTATTCATCACACATTTTTTGCTTGGCTGTGGATACCACTAAGAGAGTTCATCAGGATAATTTTTCTAGTGAGAATATCAATATACATGAGGCTCCAATGTCCTTTGCAAAGTGAAATGTTGGTAAGAAATGAATACAACAAAGAAGTATACATTAAGCCCTTCACAAAATTGCATACCTTTTGACGTAAGTTAAAAAAAATATGGTAGTTGATGATTGAATCAAATGTTTTGAAAAATATTTATATGTTTGAACCAGATCCTAAAAATAATTCCACTGATAATAGTGGATTAACAACAAATATACTTTTAGAGAAGCAATCAACGCCCTGAAACCAATAGCAAAAACAAAGGACTGTTATTTGTAATGAACAACACCATCATTCCATATATTAAAAATTTTAAGAGTGGAAATGCCTTACCTTATGCAACAAAAGACTACAGAATCAGACAATTGAATATATTTTTTAACAAGCATGGATTTGTCCTCATGAGATATACTAAGATAGTCCTCTCCAACTCTATAACCTCTTGTGGTTTTTCTTGTTGGACAAACACGTGTTGGGAAGTGGTCTTTGTTGGGTAGAAATGTGTCACCTCCTTGATCACTGGCCCTTTTGCTTTCCTAGACAATTTTGGTAGAACCTTAAGGATCTCAAAGGCTTTTTTATTAGTAGTGGACAAGGGCCTCAATATCTTATCGAACTTACTTGATTTTGCTAACCATACTAAAGTCTTTGTTCATCAAAGTCACCCTATGAGCATGAGTAGCAGCAATGTAAGCATCATTCATAAAGTCAATGATGAAGTCTTCAGCTGACTCTTGAAGACTGAGAATGGCTACAAGCTACCATTTCTTTTGCATGCCAACTTCAATGGACACCCTTAATAATCTATAAGAAATGTCATTGACAACTCTGATAAAAGATGTCTTTGGAATGACATGCTGTGTGGCTCTTTGTGCCCTCCTTCACTAAAACATTTTTTAACATAATAAAATCTAGACTTTCTCTTTCTCTTAGGCTTGGAAGGCTCTTCTCCATGAGCAGAGGGTCTAGGTTGCTCTATTTGCTGAATAGGGGATCTAGGGGAGATAGGAAACTTGGTAGTTGTATGAGAGAACTATCGAGCAAGGTCACAAGGTTGGTTGTCAACAAAATGAAGCTTGATATGGGTAGGAGGAGAACGCATAGTCTCTGTACTTGATTGCTTTGATTGCATGGCAGAGATTGAGGGAAACCAGGGGTAGGAGGGATCTCATGAGGGAAAGCTTGAGGATCCACTGATGGCTTTGGCTATTCCTCACTATTCTTGTTGTCTATATACACCTTCCTTGCAGTTTGCTTTGTCTTGGCCATCACCTACTCGAAAATGACAAGTACACAAATCAGAAACTAAAAACACAAGGTAAGATTAGTGGAAGCGCCAATAGATACATCACAAAGGGAAAGGAGTGCCAAATCAGACACCATGCATTCGTGCCGTATTTACAAACAATGGACTATCTCGCTTAAGGTATTCTAAGGATCCTAATGATAGCGATAGATATGACACGAACAATATAGAGTGACAGATTGAAGGTGGTGCCCTTGTGCTATATCTGCAAATCCCAAGTGTGGCGAGGCCAATACAGCACAAACATAGAAGAGCACAATATCGGATAAGATGTCCTTGCACCATATCTGCAATTCCCAACTAGCCATGCTGATATAGTGCAAAGAGAGGAGAGCGTGATATTGGATAACATGTCATTGCACCCTATCTATAAATCTCTAGTTGCAAGGCCGATACGGCACGAAGAGAGGAGAGCGAGATATCAGATGAGATGTCCTCGCACCATATCTACGAATGCACGAAGGAAGGGAAGATATGGCTCAAAAACAACGAGAGGAAGGATCGCACATGACCTAGTCACATTGTGTTTGCGCTTACATATTGGTGAGAAATTCCAACACCAAATCGAACTACAGATATGACGTGAATAGAGCAAAGCGCAAGATGGTAGATGACCTATTCATGCCGTATTGTGCAGTGCAGATACGGCATGAAAGGAGGATACCAAAGTCATGCACCAAGATTATTCGGGATGTATTGCTGGCTTGGATCCTAGAAAGCACAGTTATATTAGCCTTTTTATCGAATTATCTAAAATGAGGCGATGGTGGAAGAGCATTGGAAGTACAAGAGGTCATTCACTTCGTATCGTCGTTTGCATCGTGGATGTCAAAAGTGAGTCACGTAAGCCAACATCGGTCTTTTATACTTGTTTGGTAGGCAACACATGGCATTGTATGATTGGCTAGGGTTTTCAAAGGCCATCCACACGATTGTCGACGTAGCTATCCACATGGCCAATCCTTGTCCTCATCTATATCTATGTAGAACTAGGCATTTATGGATTTTTTAATGAATTGTCAAGCCTAGCTAGATTTGAGCTCGTCTTGCTATTCTACATTTATTATCGTGCGGTATTCCACTCAACAATATAGAGTGAGTATTGTTATCCCATCTTGTCAGTTCTATGGATTCGTGTGTGCATCCTTTGGTACGAAGTGAGAGGGCATTGTGAGGGGAATCATCTTTTTGCCTCGTATCATGGATCCTCCGATACAAAGCGAGCGAGTTTTCTCATTGTGAGGGAAATTATCTTTTCGTGCCGTATCGTGGATCGTCCGTTACAAAGCAAGCAAGCATTTATTGTGTGGTCATGTGCATCTTTTCGTGCTATATCGTGCTTCCACTCATGTCTGAACCAAAGGATCTTGTAGGCTCCCAAGAGGTGGTCACTCCTAAGAGGAAAAGAAGAAGATTTTCGTTAGGGTCAAGGGCCTCTGGTTGTCCTACCTTTTCCCCTGAAATTCCCACTGCTTCTTCCCCTTGTTCAGCAGTGAGTGTGGGAATGCCTAGAAAGTCTCCTAGACTTTCTTATTCAGAATGACATGGAGTTATCTTACTATGGAATTGCAAAGGATATTTTCAACCTTGACTGGGATATTGACCATGACTTGAACTCTTCCAATAAGTTTTTTGTTGAGGATTTTGCTGATTTTTAAGGTCTTGCATCTCCTGTAGTTGAAAAGGATGCAAAGCAATATGTTCATATATATATTGGGAGCTCACCCTCAGAGAAGGCTTTGTTTTCAAGGAAGTGTATATCTCATTCTCTTGATAGGTTTTGTGCACTAGATTTTTTTTTTTTTTCATTCTAGGAATTGCAAGCTTATGTCAAAACCAGTTGCATTCATTCCTTATACTCTTGTTAAATATCCTGTCAAATCTAACGAACAACATTTAGAGGATCCAAAATGTTCCAGTTTTTGCCTTTTGGATGAGGTAGCAAATGACAAGGATGCAGAGGAATGTTTGGACTCTGAATAAGAAGCATATACATGTTGCCCAATTCAAATCTGAGACCATTATTGAAGAAAACCATGCAAATGTAGATATTCTATGTGACTCTTCTTTCTATACTGTTCCCTCCCTTCCAACTTTCCCTATCAAGGACAAGGAATACATACTGCTATCAGACATCCAAAGGATTTTCAATCTTAGGGAGGATTATTTTTTTAACGATCATTGCAAAGGCTTCTGATGCTGCAAATGGCATTGTTGATATCAAAAATGGATAGAAAGAACAGTTACTTAAACTAGATACTGAAATTACAAATGACAAGTTTATTGAAGCAAGGGAAGCCCTTTCTCTTTGTTTTGACAAGGCAAAGAATGCTAAGAAAGAGTATGGGATTACTGATGAGGAGTTCAATGGCCTTCAAGACCGACTTGGAATTTCTAATTTTGGAAGAGAGGGGTCGCAATATGTTAAAGAATTGAAAGATACCAATGAGGCACAATCATCAATTAATATATGGAATCCAACTAAGCTAGAATTATGAAAATCAATTGGTATTATTATCTCAAAATTTATAAGATACATTAATATGTTTGATTTCAACATTCATTTAACATTCATCTTTTTTTTGTAGTTGGATATTGAAGATTTTGAAAACTTGTTGGGACGAGGTAAAGGGTTGAGAGCTAGTATTAGTTCACTAAAAGATGTTGCACTTGGCCATTACTTAGCAAGGATTGATCCCCATGTTTTCTTGGTGGATATTTCATAACATCTCAGAGGAAGAAACATGGCCTATACTATGTATCAAGGCACTTACAAGGCTACTTGGTTTCTATGGGTTATAGTACAATGCACACAAGGTGATGTTTTTGGAGGAGGTTGCAGAAATTAGGATTTTTGGTTATGGTCATGGTTTCTCTGCTTCTAAAGATTGATACTTTCTGGCCCTCTCATCTTATGCTTTGGCAGCAAATCGAAACTAATATAAAATCAATAGTTGGCTAGAAGAGAAGAAAATTTCTACATTATAGAGGAAAGATCCTAGAGGGGGAGGAAGATGTAAAGGCTCTTGAGATCTAGCTTTGTACTTTTCTTTCTTGAAAAATACTATGAATTCTCAAGTTTCATTTGCCATCTTTAGTATTCATTCTTTGAAGTTGTCGTTAAAAAAACCCAATTGAATAGCTCCTCAAGAGCATTGCTTTTTGTAACTCCTCCTCCATGTCTTGTGCTTCAAAAAAAACTTGTACATGCTTGATAGTGAGATTTTTCCATGCCTTGGCCATTATAAGTTGCTAGGGGGCCTTGCTTTTCCACAAACTAAGGCCCATGGATATGAAGGATATGTTGCAAATTCAAAAGAGTAATGATCATTTTATGCCATTGGAAATTTTATCAAAGAAAGCTTGGGTTAAATATTCTCTCTTACCAAATATCATGTGATATCCTTTTCTACCCATGCCTCTTTTATTGCTTGAACAAGATTTGTAATCGAACATTTGAACTCTTCTAGATATGTGTAGGTCATCTTTTGTTGCTTGAGAAGCTTTAGGAAGACACCGAGGTGTCTCCAAACCTCCATCCTTAGAAATGCAAGCCGTGGTGTGCTTGCGACATTTGTCATTATCCCACACAGCTCTCTCCAATGCACCCAAGTAGTGCTCACTTGTTTTCCTATATGGTTTTCTAAAAAGCATCTAGCTTTTGAGCCTCCCATTGAGACATCAACCAAGACATCTCTTGTTTTCCCTAAAACTGTTGGATATTTTCTTAAGTGAACTTGAGCTCCATGAAAACCCATTTTGGAGAGTAATGCCTTACACTTGTTAATACACTCATCTAATAAAGACATGGGCTTAATTGAGTATGCATAGTCTAGATGCAACCTGAGAAGTTGATCAATAATTCTAATCTCTGCATGCAAAGTACATATATAAACATTTGTAAGAGGAATTGAAAGAATGGGATCCTATATATCTTCCTTATTTTTATATTTAATCAGATCTATAGAATCTCTAGTTATAGCTCTTCTTGCAGGGCGCAAGTTGCTACAATCTTTAGATCCAACACTTTCCATGCAATAAATACAAGGATATTTTGCATTTTTCCCATTACATATTCCAAGCATACATTTGATAGTTTTTAAGTAATCGGTTATGTGCCATTCCACATTAAAATTACCAACCCTATCAACCACCAACCTTTCTCCTTCACTTTGAGACTTAATAATTTTTGGAATGCGTGTATGAGTGAACAACCATTTCAGTGTGTTTGATGATTCTCAATTGATACCTGGGCTGCACCAACCCACCAAATCTCCCCATCGTAGATTGAAACTTATGTAGTGGAGCTTGAGCTCCACCAATGTTGTAGTCCAATACCATCTTCATGATGCAAATGTTGACTCTTTCCATCTTTTGTCCTTTTTGAATATGTGCTTCATCTAACTTCAAGGAAAACTTCAAAACATCATGACATTCCTCTAATGTGAGTATATACATGTGAACCATTGCAATCTGCACTCTTCTTAGATCAACCCATATATTATTAAATGCATTGTATTCAAAATTGGATTTTCTTTTTATCTTTTCGTATGGTATAGATGCTTCAATATGAATGTATTCCCCAAAAACATGTGGAATCTTACAATTCATGGTAGTTCTTTGCAACTGATACTATAAGGGCTCGAGGCAACTCAAATGCATTTCTTCTATTACATTTAAGATTTTTAAACCATAATCTAGAGATAGCACAATAACCTTTTCGACTAATACTCACAATATCACATGTCTCTACAATTTCATTTGATTTTACTATGTCCTTTAAGTCCTTTACCAATTCTTTGAGAGTTGGGCTTCTCAAATCCACATTCTAAGGTGACTTAAGAATCCTCAAAATATCATTCTTATTCATGGTCTCGTTTAAAATATTGACTCTCTCCTCGCTCTCTCGAATATTAATGCCCAATATGTTAGAGACATATTTCTTTGCAAGATTCAATCTTCTTTTCTTTACTCACACACACAAGCTAGTTATATTTTTTAATGGTCTCTTTCTCTCTTTAAATCCTATTAGAGTTTTCTTTAAGTTTGCTAGCTTGTTTTCTAATGACTTATTAGCATTTTCTAGAACCTCAATCTTATTTGTAAGCTTAGAAATGCTTGTCCGTGCAATTAATAATGTTTTTTTCATTTCATTCATTTGAGCTATGTATGTGTAAGATACAAAGTATATAATCTTCCCCAACATATCTCATGTAGTCACATGAATATTGAATATATTAGGAGGTTTACTTGTTGAAGGATCCTTGGGATAAATATTTCCATCCACCCACAAATCTATCTTTCTTTCCATGAGATCGCAATCTGTTGGCTTCCATCTCATTTGTTAGTACTTGACAATGTATACTTCTTCAAGATGAATACATTCGATTTAGTTGGATGGTAAGTTTGTACTTGCATATGCTCGCATCTGTATTACTTTCAGAGGTATTGCTAAACATTTTAGTACATCAATGACAAACGAATCTCACAGTGATTAGAAAGTGAGCACAAAGAAGAGACTGGCAAAAGAGAATGGTGAAAGAGTGTGTGAAAAGAAGATACGAGAGTAGATAAACGTGTTATAGATGGATATTTCTTGAAACTACAATTTTTCCCAAGTTTCAAGACAAAAATGGTCGAAAAGGAAACCCTGACATAAATTAAAAATGAGGGGCAACTAATGGATGATCTCTTCAATGAATTAAATATTCTCTCATTAATCACATCTGAGCAACCAAATTAAACAATTTCATTCTTTCAAAATCTCAACTAATTAGTAACTTAATCATTTTCTTACAAGTGTCTTTTTTGAAGCATTTTTGGCCCTAATGGATCTTATCAATTACTTCCATGCCATGGGTTGGGTTGATGCACATTTTGCACCATCATTGAGCACTAGCACGGCGTGATGTCCACTGCAACTATGTGTAGCAAATCTTAGATGCATGTGCACTTGAGAGAGCACTTTCATTGAGCATGCATTGTTGCTTGTATGAATGAGAGTTGGGATTTTCATCACCAAAATAGGAATCCTTGGTTGAGCGGGAAAGGTGGTTCGGTGAGTTTGAGGGTCATGAAAGATGCCATCAGTTGTAAGATGGGTTGTTTTCTTGGTCAACATCTTGAGGACCATTATTTTTTATAAGATTTTAGGAGGGTGGAGTGGAGTACAATGTTTTCTTTGGTGAGAGATGAGAGGTGAGATTAAGGATTTAATCTAATCAAGGAATTGTGTTTGCATTTTGCATGACACACCAGCACATGTAGATTGGCTAGGAATTATATTTTCAAGTACATCCATTTTTTTTGTGTGGAGTATCACTTGTTTGATTGTGTAAGGTGCCTGCCCATCGGCTGTCCAAGCAACTTTGAGCGGTCTATCGAGAAACGAATCTAAGCGTCGCTGCCCGGCACTCCCATGGAATATTCTGAGTTTTGTCGCCTAGGGTTTCCCGAATCGGACTCGCAACGGAATGTTCACAATCAAACCCACTAGGATTGACCTGAATTTTGGGCTCCTAGTGGCCAAGGTCTCGTAACAACATTCTAGCATCGGATATTGGACATCCTACTTTACGCAGGGATACCCAAGCCGAAGCAGACCCATGCCACACTTGGTTCAAAGAGAATGGAAAATGAGAGGGACGCATTGCTCGACCTCTCTATGCGTAGGGCATAGTCCCATTTTGGTCCCGTAAAATGGCATGAATTGGGGTTCTATCCTAACAATTTCTAAGGTTAAAGATGGTAAAACCTTGTGAGAAGCTTCCCAGTTCTCTGGGACCAATCTGCCATAGGTCGGACCCATCGAGGGTTCCGCCCACCCGCTTCCCTCAATAGCTTTAGTTTTCTAATTAGGTCCTATCACATTTATGTGTAACACTTAAAGTCAACTTCATTAGTTAAGCCTTTTAAGGAACAGGGTTCGTTCGCATAACTTACAACACAGACATGAAAATAGAGCAAGAAATCTATTGATAAACAAGTTCAAACAAGTTCCTTATCTTCAAGTTAGTCTTTGTCTCTCGCCCATACAAGAGAAATTATATACCACTTTTTTCCAATACAAGTAACTGGTCCAAATCACATGGCATCACAATTCTATCCTTTATCTAGAATGGGATATCTCAACATGCCGAGACGTTGGGGGCCATGGAGGTCTTCAACTCCATTCTAGACCATAGCAAGGGGTATCCAGAGCTCCACCTGACTTGCAAGCTGTCTAGGGGCGAAACATCTTTCCTGTGGTTGGCATTTTCACCACTCGACCTTCGGCCCATGAATTGCACAGTGCCCTCTTTGGTTTAATATGCGGTGCGATCATGGAGGTGATCCACCCGTGCAAAATATCATTCCCTAATTAAATCCTTTAGGAATCTAGCACAACAAGGCATTCTGCCCTAATATCATTTTCAAGGAAAACATTCCTTTATCCCCATGGCAACTTGTCATCACAGACCCTTGCCAAGCATTTACCATAAATCACAAGCACTTGGAACAATCATCCAAACAACAAACTAAGAACCAGTTGAATGTAAAAGTATTTAGGATGTTGTTCGATCAACCAACAAAAAACCAGTTGTATTCTTTCCAAACAATGCAAGAATAGTCACGATAACATTTACATCACATATCTGCTCTTTCCCTTGGGATCAAAGAGCGATTCTATGTAAAATTTACTTAACACATGTATGCATAATTTTTAATGTCATGATTATGCCATTCATAGCACCTAACCAATTCTTCCTTGTAATTGCTCTATCAACGAATAAGCCATATGCAACTAGGTGCAATTAACTTCCCTTGATACATGCACTTTGCAAGCTCGATCTTTTGAATATGTGAGATGAAATGACCTATACTCGTGCACCATAGTATGGGGCCTAACGTATCTCATACGAGAATCAAGACAAGCATCTATCAATTTGAAAATACATTACTTATAACCAGTACTGCAATTGGATTGAAAGTGATGCCTTCGCCCAAAGCTTTGTTGCTGGTTGTAGGATTGTCATCTGCACGCGACATCCTTCACTTGGAGTCCATCATCTGCAAGTAGACTCAGGAGATTAAGAAGGTCGAATAGATTCAAGATAGGAGAACATAAGAGAGATGGCTTAGTCGAAGACCGAGATAGAGGGAATTGAGCTAACTCTTTCCCTTGCAGCCTCTTAGGGTAACTATTCTCTCTCTCTCTCTCTCTCTCTCACTCTCTCTCAAGATCTCTCTCAAAATCTCTTGGAGGGGTATCCTTCTCTCTACCTCTCTCTCGCAGCCTCTCGAGGTCTCCTTGTGCTTCTTGTGCCTCCCCATGCCTCATATTTATAGTGAATTAGAGAAGAGGCTTGCGGCTGAGAAGTGGAGCTCTTTGTGAAGGGGATCTTGGAAAAATCAGTGATTTGATGCTCAGATCATAAATCTGATGGTTTCATTGGCTTCTAAAGGGGGGGTAAAACCCCCAAGACACCTGGTTAGAAAGCTTTCAGATCACTCCTTCTTTCTCTCCCTATTCGAAGTGCTGTCTACTGTCTGTAGACTGCGATCGCAGTGCACGAGATTTCCCAAATCCCTCTCTTTATTTGTTTCTTTTTATAAAATCTATAAAACTAACTAAAGCATCACTTGTCTTTTCTTTTAAATGATATCTAGTTCTAGAAATCTCCATATCTTTTTAGGATAATATCTAAAATATACTAGTTTTGCCCAAAATCTAATATTTTTGGACCATCCAAACTATACACATTAATACTAGTGATTAATATAGCTCACAAGTCTCGTTCACGTTGGAACTTCCGTGAAGGGTGGCTATGGTCCTTGTCAATTCGAGAAAAATATTGGATTTACGGCTTGATTTTTTCAACATATATTTATAATTAAATTAAGAATCCATAATTATTAACGTTAATTAGTTTTTTTAAAACTTGAGTTAGTCTTTAGTTAGTAATCTTAATAACTTTATTAATTGACTAACTAACTTTCGAGCTAACGAACTAGTTTTTAATTGTGTGGAAATATTACATCCTCCTCCCCTTAGAGAAATCAAGATGTCCTCATCTTGAGAGAAACTAGGGTTTCATTCTAGAACCTATGAGGTAAGACCTATCACGCATTCGTTGCGACACTCTGACCACTTATAAGGATGCGGTCTTTTAAAACAACAACTTATTGTATTTGATGTATCCGGTTATGGTCAACTAACTTAAGTTTGGCTATCATTGCTTGATTGGTAGCAGTAGTTCTCAAAGTAGAGAAATAATCATCCATTGACTCAATCTATATCTCCACCTCTGCTGTGACGTCTATCCCTTTTTTATCAAACTCGGATGCCTTAATTTGCTTGAGAAAAAATTTCTTATGTTGCATGTTAGCATTTGTTGGTGCAGAAGGTGCCTGAAAATCAAGTCATACTACTTAGGTTACTCTATTTAGATTATGTCTACGAACTTTACATCCGTCATGCATTATTATAAAGTTTCACTTTGATACCAATTGTAAGGTGCCCATCCAGGCACAATTTTAACATTGTATCGAGAAATGAATCTAAGCGCCACTGCCCGGCACTCCCATGGAATGTTCTGGGTTTTGTCGCCTAGGGTTTCCCGAATCCGCCCCGCAATGAAACGTTCACAACCGAACCCACTAGGATCGACCTCAATTTTGGGCTCCTAGTGACCAAAGTCTCCTAACAGCATTCTAGCGTCAGATCCTGGGCATACTACTTTATGCGTAGAGATACCCAAGTCGAAGCAAACCCATGCCACACTTGGTTCAAAGAGAATGGGAATCGAGAGGGATGCGTTGCTCGACCTCTCTGCCTGTAGGGCATAGTCCCATTCCAGTGCCCTAAAACGACATGAATCGGGGTTCTATCCTAGCAATTTCAAAGGTCAAAGATGGTAAAACCTTGTGAGAAGCCTCCCAGTTCTCTGAGACCACCTTGCCATAGGACGGACCCGTCGGGGGTTCTGCCCATCCGCTTCTCTCAATAGCTTTAGTTTTCTAGTTAGGTCCTACCACATTTATGTGTGACACTTAAAGTCAGCTTCATTAATTAAGCCTTTTAAGGAACGGGATTCATTCACATAACTGATAGCAGAGACATGAAAATAGAGCAAGAAATCTATTGACAAACAAGTTCCTTAACTTATCTTCAAGTTAATCTTTGTCTCCCGCCCATACAGGAGAGATTATGTATCACTTATGTCCAACAAAAGTAACTGGTCCAAATCAGATGGCACCACAATTCTATCCTTTATCTAGATTAGGATATCCCAACATGCCGAGATGTTGGGGGCCATAGAGGTCTTCAACTCCATTTTAGACCATAGCAAGGGGTGTCCAGAGCTCCCCACCTAACCCGCAAGCTATCTAGGAGCGAAACATCATTCCTGTGGTTGGCCTTTTCACCACTTGACCTTCGGCCCATGAATCAAGCAGTGCCCTCTTTGGGTTAATCCGTAGTGTGATCATGGAGGTGATCCACCTATGCAAAATATCATTCCTTAATTAAATCCTTTAGGAATCTAGCACAATAAGGCATTCATTTTCTAGGAAAACATTCCTTTATCCCCATGGCAACTTGTCATCATAAACCCTTGCCATGCATTTACCATAAATCACAAGCACTTAGAACAATCATCCAAACAACAAACTAAGAACTAGTTGAATGTAAAAGCATTTAGGATGTTGTTCGATCAACCAATAAAAAACCAATTGTATTCTTCCCAAACAATACAAGAAATCGTGATAACATTTCCATCGCATATCTACTCTCCCCCTTGGGATCAAAGAGTAATTCTATGTAAAATTTAATTAACACTTGTATGCACAATTTTTAATATCATAATTATACCATTCATAACCCCTAACGAATTCTTCTTGTAATTGCTCTATCAACGAATAACCCATATCCAACTAGGTGTAATTAACTTCCCTTGATACATGCACTTTGCAAGCTCAATCTTTTGAATACGTGAGATGAAATGACCTATACTCGTGCATCATAATATGGGGCCTAACGTATCTCATACGAGAATCAAAACAAGCATCTATCAATTTGGAAATACATTTCTTACGACGAGTACCGCAATTGGATTGACAGTGATGCCTTCACCCGAATCTTCATTGCTAGTTGTAGGATTGCCATTTGCACGCGACATCCTTCGCTTGGAGGCCATCGTTTGCAAGTAGACTCAAGAGATTATTAAGGCCAAATAAATTCAAGATAGGAGAGCATAAGAGAGATGGTTTAATGGAAGATCGAGATAGAGGGAATCGAGCTAACTCTTTCCCTTGCAACCTCTTGGGTTAACTATTCTCTCTCTCTCTCTCAAGCTCTCTCTCAAAATCTCTTGGAGGGGTATCCTTCTCTCTACCTCTCTCTCATAGCCTCTCGGGGTCTCCTTGTGCTTCTTGTGCCTCCCCATGCCTCATATTTATAGTGAATTAGAGGAGAGGCTTGTGGTTGAGAAGTGGAGCTCTTTGTGGAGGAGATCTTGGAGAAATCAGTGATTTGATGCTTAGATCATAAATCTGATGGTTCTATTGGCTTAGAAAGATTTCAGATCACTCCTTCTTTCTCTCCCTGTTAGTTTGTAGACTGCGATCGTGACAACGTGATTTTGCAAATCCTTCTCTTTATTTTTTTTCTTTTCATAAAATCTCCAAAACTAACAAAAACATTACTTGTCTTTTCTTTTAAATAACATCCAATTTTAGAAATATCCATATATTTTTAGGATAGTATCTAAAATATCTAAAATATACTAGTTTTGCCCAAAATCTAATATTTTTGGACCATCCAAACTATACACATTAATACTAGTGATTAATATAGCTCATAAGTCTCATTCACGTTGTAACTTTCGTGAAGAATGCCTACGGTCGTCAATCCGAGAAAAATATTAGATTTACGACTCGATTTTTCAACATAGATTTTTAATTAAATTAAAAATCCTTAATTATTAACATTAATTAGTTTTTTTAATATTAGTTATTCTTTAGTTAGTAATCTTAATAGCTTATTAATTGACTAACTAACTTTTGAACTAACCAGCTATTTTTTAATTGTGTGGAAATATTACATCCTCCTCCCCTTAGAGAAATCGAGATGTCCTTATCTTGAGAGACTGGGGTTTCATTCTAGAACCTGTGGGTACGACCCATTACGCATTCGTTGCGACCTTTTCACCACTCATAAGCATGGAGTCTTTTAAAACAACAACTTATTCTATTGATTTATCTGAGTTTGGTCAACTAGTTTGGCTATCATTGCTTGATTGGTAGCAGCAGTTCCCAAAGTAGAGAAATAATCATCCATCGACTCAATCCATATCTCCATCTTTGTTGTGACGTCTATCCCTTTTCCACCAAACTCGGGTTCCTTAATCTGCTTGAGAAGAAATTTCTTATCTTGCATGTTAGCATTTGTGGATGCAGAAGGTGCTTGATAATCAAGTCATACCACTTAGGTTACTCTGTTTAGAATATGCCTATGAACTTTATATCAGTCATGCATTATTACGAAGTTTTGCTCTGATACCAACTGTAAGGTGCCCATCCAGGCATGCTTCTAGCGATGTATCGAGAAACAAATCTAAGCATCATTGCCCGACACTCCCTCGAAATGTTCTGGGTTTTGTCGCCTAGGGTTTCCCGAATCTGTCTCGCAATGAAACGTTCACAACGGAGAACCCACTAGGATCGACCTGAATTTTTGGACTCCTAGTGGCCAAGGTCTCCTAACAGCATTCTAGTATCGGATTGTGGACATTGAATCCTGGACATCCTACTTTACGCGCAGAGATACCGAAGCGAAAGCAAACCCATGCCACACTTGGTTCAAAGAGAATGGGAAACGAGAGGGATGTATTGCTCGACCTCTCTACCCGTAGGGCATAGTCCCATTCTGGTCCCCTAAAACAGCATGAATCGCGATCCTATCCTAACAATTTCTAAGGTCAAAGATGGTAAAAGCTTGTGAGAAGCCTCCTAGTTCTCTAGGACCACCTTGCCATAGGACGAACCTGTCAGGGATTTCACCCATCTGCTTCCCTCAATAGCTTTAGTTTTCTAATTAGGTCCTACCACATTTATGTGTCACTTCGAGCCAGCTTAATTAATTAAGCCTTTTAAGGAACAGGGTTTGCTCGCATAACTTATAGCATAGACACGAAAACATAGCAAGCAATCTATTGACACGCAAGTTCCTTAATGTATCTTCAAGTTAATCTTTGTCTCCGACCTATACAGGAGAAATTATGTACCACTTCTGTCCAACAAAAGTAATTGGTCCAAATCACTTGGTATCACAAATCTATCCCTTATTTAGAATAGGATATCCCAACATGCCGAGACGTTGGGGGCCACGGAGGTCTTCAACTCCATTCTAGACCATAGCAAGGGGTGTCCAGAGCTCCCCACCTAACCCGCAAGGTATCTAGGAGCGAAACATCATTCCTGTGGTTGGCCTTTTCACTACTCGACCTTCCGCCAATGAATCGAGCAGTGCCCTCTTTGGGTTAATCTGCGGTGTGATCATGGAGGTAATCCACCTGTCCAAAATACCCTTTCTTAATTAAATCCTTTAGGAATCCAACAAAACAAGGCATTTAGCCCTAATATCATGTTTTAGGAAAAAGGTAGCCCGACTGAAGAAAGAAGAGGAGAAAAGGCCAGAAGTGCAAGGGCAACCTTAAAAGTCCAAGGGAAATGCAAAAGGGGAAAGGCGCATTTTAAAATATAAAGGCGCACCCTAAAATCTTGTAAAAGAGTACCAAGCGGTGGAAAATCCGGAAAGCTAAAACAGAAGGTAAAGACAAAGGCCAAGGCAAAGAGAAACGGAAGACAAAGGCGCATGAGGAAAAGCACAAGTCCAACTATTGTAAAAGAGCGCAAGCGCATCATGATTTAATTCAAGGAGCACTAGGCTCTCACCTATGCAATTTGTAAATGTAGACGGGCGGTGGAAAGGAAGCTAGGAAGATAGAAGGACAATGGGGAAAAGGGCCTAGGCTACGGCCGGCCATGTAAAAAGGGAAAAAGGGGATGACCGCCCAAAAGGGATTTAGGGTTTTGTATATAAAGTTGAAAAGTGAATGAGAAGCTCATTCTTGTGTGTGGCCAAAAGTAGCTCTCCTCTTCTTCTTCTTCTTCTTGTTCTTGCTTGCTTGAGCTTGTGTTTGAGAGAGGGAGTGTGAGAGTGTGAGGGAGTGAGTGTGTGAGGGTGAGGGACCGAGGAGGAGAAGCTCTCCATCTTCTCCTCTCTTCTTCTCTTCTCTTCTCTTCTCTTCTCTTGCTCGCGGCAATGGAGCTTGGAGCTTGGAGCAGGAGGATCGAGCTTGCTTGAAGCTTGCACTTGGATCGTGGAGCTATCGGATTGCGCGGGAGAGGAGGTAACTCGAACGGCATCAAGGTAAGCTCACTACACCCATAGATATGGATGGTGCGTCGGCTATGTGAGAGGTAGCCATTAGTGCTCGGCTTGGAACGCTTGAAACAATAAGCGGTCCGAGGGTCTTGGCGGTTGAGTGAAAGCTCCCACATTTTGGTTCCGTTGCGGGGACCAACGGATTCAAGCCTTGAGCGCTTGTGCGCTTCGAATGGAGCATTGGAGTAGGGTTTTCCCCGAACCGGTGCTTGAGGTAGATAGGTAGGAAGTGAGGGGGTTGAAGATGGTATTCAATCTCCTTGGCAAGTAGGTGTTTTGCTTTCTTGAGATTTATGTTGTGGAATGAAGTAGTGTAGGTATTTACTTTGTGATTGGATCCATTAGGATAGGAATAAACAAAGAAAAAGAAACGAACAGTAGGGTTCTTTGTTGCTGTATAATAGGCTAAAAAGGAAAATAGGGGCACAGATCCTTAGAGTGCCATTCGATTCGAGCACCACAGTGGTTCCAGGCATGTCTGGCATTCCCTTGTAGTGTCCTGCACCTATTTGGAAGGTGTTGAACGATTCGGTGTAGTAGACGTTAGCCTAGAGGCATCATGTGCAACTCGCGGGACGTCGTCCGTGCCGTCGGACCAGGTCGTCCGAGTCCCAGAATCGGACGTCCGATTTTGAGAATCGAACGTTTGAACAATCGTCGGATTGGACCAACCCGTCCGATCTTGGAAATCGGACCACTCAGACCAACCCCGTCCGATCGGACCAACCCCGTCCGATCGGACCAACCCGTCTGGCTCGGACCACTCGGACTCGGATGCTCAGACAACCGTTCGATCGGACCAACCCGTCCGATCGGACCAACCCATCAGATTCAGACCACTCGGACTAGCCCGTCCGATTTTGAAAATCAGACCACCCAGAATCGGACCACCCAGAATCGGATCAGTCAGAATCGGACCACCCTGTCCAATCCGATTCTCAGAATCGGACGTGAGCAAAATCGGACCACTGGGCCGATCGGACCAACCCAAAATCAGGCGTCCGATTCTGATAATCGGACTCCTGAAAATCGGACATCTGAGAATCGGACAGAAAACTGTCAAAATCGGACAGGTATCTAGAACATAAATTTTGACACATCTAAACCCCGAGATTGACCCCAAAGGCTACGTAGAGCTAAAGGCACATCACAGATCCATCACTGGGCTAAAATTTAGAGCACGTAGTTCAAAATTTGGCTATAAACGGTCCTCCAAATTACATATGGCGTTTACCGTAACAGCCCTACGGGCCGGGGGGGACTGCCCCCCCCAGACCCCCGCAGAGGGGGCTCTGCCCCCTCCGCACCTCCCCCAAGTAGGTTGGAGAGAAAACGCGCGCCGTGACAGGTCCTCCAAATTGGACCCTAGTGTAGTAATGGCTCTATACGAGCATGGATTCTCACTTGCAAAAGAGTAACCAAAAGCCCATACCCGGACAGAGAGAAACAGAGACCCTAGAACCTCAATGGGCCAATCTAACCATCCAGGGCAAAAAGTCCGCACCACAAGAATACATGTACATTGTGTTTATACCATGTCTAGTCAGAGCGAAATGCAACATCAGCAAGCTACAAATGCCAAGATGACTAGACATGACACTCTTGACAAGAGATGTACCTTGAGCAACACTGCACAGACAACCCAAGGCATTGGTGGAGAATCCACATCTGGTCATGCAAGTGGGGACTCAAGGGCATCTGTCAGAAGGCTTAAATTTACAAGCCAGGACCCGGAAGATGAAGACATAGTACCACCTGCTTATCTTAGGGTCAAACTCACCGCGAAAAGAGAGCATACTATTGATGCTCTGATTGATGAAGGAGCAGATTTTAACATCTTGACCTATGAATCATGGACCCTACTAGGCCAACCAGAGCTCACTCCGACTAGTGCAACTCTTAGCCCTTATGGGGGGCACCCACAAGCACTCATAGGGAAGTGCAAAATCCTTGGGACAATTGAAACGGAAAGCTTGCCTATCCTATTTCATGTTCCTCCAAATAGTGCTAGCTGTGGGAAAGAAACCCTCCTAGGTAGACCCTTCAAAAGGGCGACCAAGTGTGAGGCTGACTATGTAGCACAGAGGATACACCTGACACTACCAGGTGTGAGGATAGTCACAACCTTTAGCAAGGGTGACCTCATCAAACCTCGAGGGAAAGGCAAGTAAGGTGCTGACGTAATAGTCAAGCCTACGAACGAGAGCAAGGACGTGTTGGAAAAACTGATACAAGCACAGGTCGAACAACAAGAACCAGTGAGTGAGGCCAGACTTGAAAAGAGGTCAAGAGACAATGCCAAAGACGGGCTCTGGACTTACAAATATCGTAGAAGACCCCAAAAGAAGCCCAAGCCTTATAGACGCAGGCATAGATGGAAGGCCAATACAACACCGCGATGGATATCCAAGGCATTGCTTCGTGCTCAAGGGTATTATGCAGGCAATCATTGGATTTGGGTACCCAAAATCCCTGCTAAGCCACCTCTATCAGAAGCCCAAATTATGTCCAAAGCAAAGAGGCGTAGGAGGAAAACTAAATGAAAGGCCAAGTTTTGAACCAAAAATATTGGAGTGATTGAGCCCCTCACTACTGAAATCAAGAAACCAAACATGGTCTATCAAAAAATAGATCCTCAGCCTAGTGTTCTTGACCAGCGGACATCAGATGTAGCCATTGAGCATGCACAAAAATCATTAGTGCCCAAGGAGCCTTTGATTTCCCAAGGGGAGAGCAAGCATCATAGGCACAACATTGCTCAAGGCAAGGCTGATCGCTCAACAAAGCAAATGGCACAATCGTCTAATAGCCTCGAGCAAATCATTCAGCCAGTGCCAAGTCCACCTAAGAGGCCTAGATCTCCTACATCCTCTTTTTCCAAAAGGACACAGGAAGCACAACAGTGGTTGTCAAGGGAAACGGCTCAATTCCAATCGCTATCTCCATCTAAGTTTCCAAATGTCCAAGAGGTGGGACATGACACCATCTGTAGCTCTCGACCCAAGGATATGCATGAGCAGCCTAATGTGACTAAATCAACTCATGCTCGATCTACACAGATGAGTGCTCAAAGGCCAACAAAAGACACAACCACTTCTGATCGCCCTAGGGACTTGACACCGCAATCCACCAAGGGTAGCCAGCCCACTAAACTAGCTGCTACTACTTCCAATCAGGGACCACAGCAGTCACAGCCCTTGGCTGTGACAATGCCCCTTGTGGCACGTGTCCTTAGTAGTTTACCTGTGGAGGAGGTGTCGCAACCAAATCCCTCGACAACTCCAGCACTTTCAAAGTACCTAAAGCCTAGGCTTAAGGAGAAACCTCTCAAAGTTGTGGTCAGGGAGGTCATGCATCGAACCACTCCACCTGGCAAGGCTATTCAACAGGCCACGACTATGTCCCATAAGGACACACTAGAGAGAGAGAATGCTGAGGCCCAACCAAGCACATCAACGGTTGACCTAGTCCAGGGACTTGAGTCATTGAGAGAGGCACCTTCATTGACCAAGAAAAAGAGGAGAAAGCAGAGAAAACAGCAACAGTTGCAGGTGGTTGTGGACCCCAAGAACATTGAGACGAAGGGCGCTGGAGAGCAGATGAATAAAGCATCGAGTCCATCCACCAATGAACCCATTGATGCCTCTCCTAATAGCAGTGAAACCTCAGACACATCTGTGTGCTCTGACAACCCAAAGCAACAGTTGCCATCAACAGTTGCTTGCAACACTTTATCCACTGACAATAGAACTCGCATTGATCAATCAAGAGTGGATACAACGCTGTCACAACAGGGTGACAAATCTATACCAGTCACATCCGAAAAGAACCATGACGAAATAGCAGCAAAACCTCAGGAGAAACGTGAGAACCCCAAGAGCATAAGAAATCCTAGCGTTGACCAATCTTGCTCATCTAGGCCTGAGCCCCTAGCCATGCTAAAGCCTAAGGAAACTCTTAGAACTTTGCATGAGATAGAAACCGAGCAAGCCCTCGTTGAACATAGAAGTGTTGCAGAATGCTTAACTGAGTTGGAGGCTAAGCTCAAAGTGGTCGCGCGGGTCTACGTCCTTGCGGACATAGGCACGATCCCCAAGGAGCAGCTTGGAGATTACTTGACCTTTCCTCTATCATGGGAAGAACAAGAACATCTTAATGGGCACTATGACAGGCTCCTGCATGAACATATGCGACTCATCCTTGACGAGGAGGCTGACGAACTACGCTTAACCGTCACGTTCAATGAAGTGCACTGTCGACCGAATCTCGTAGACATAGAGCTACTAAAGCGACTGTCTGTAGGCCAGAATCAATTCGAGCAGTGTTGGTGCGAAAGCCGCATTGTAATGGCCGAAATAGGGGCTCAGATCATGACGGCCTCAGAAGAGCGATTGGCCAAATGGCGGTCTCAAAGAGACCCAACCTATGTGACACCGACTTCCCTTCGGGTGTTGTCTAACATTCGGGGTACGGACTTAGCTGGAACTAGGCTACAGGGCCCTTTAATTGATAAGGTTCTCACTGAGGAGGAGTTACATATTGCTAGTAGACTCGGTCAAGGTTCCATGCTACTCAACGTGGCAAAATATCTATCAGTATTAAGTAAGCTGCCACGAATACTAGATGCGTGTGCCACGCTCCGGTACAACCCTGAGTTCTACACTTGGTTCTTATCCTCGTGAAGTGACGTGGATTCATAAATATGTATATAAATAAACACTGATTCTTGTGTCACCTTGTATAAACAATATTAACACACACAAGCAATGATAGTCAAGCGCAGGCAAAAGAGTTGGGTCTGACAGGCTAAGCTCCCCAAGTCCTCTTCTCATCACACATTTAAAAGCTGTGTGACCATTCCCACCTCCAAGTGAAGGGCATGCAACCCACATTACCACCATAGGAGGCCTTGATCAACAACACTGATGTTGTAGACACGATGCAGTCCCTTTCTATACACCTTCTTCCCGTTTTGATCTACCCTTCCAAGGATGTGCCCTATCCCACTCCATGACAACCGGTCCACACAACTTAGCATAAGCCAATATTGGCTAATTGCTGGACGCAACACGAACATCATCATGGGGGCCATCCCTTTACGACGAAAACATTGCATGCCTCACCCCCCCTTCTTGTCAGATGCGCTTCATAAACCACACTAAAATCCCTTCCATGCAAATAGTTGTATCGTATATCAAGGTCTAACCCTTGGATTGCATCTTTCAGGTTTCCTTTTGTGGCGGAACGCATGGAGAATCATGGAGATCTAGCATGCAAAGACGCTCTTCGCAGAAGGCAGGAGCATGTGGCACGCGCCCCTCCACCGGAGCGCTATGTGCCCACCATCAAGAGGTATGCCAAGAAGCGAGGCCCTAAGTGACACTGCCCAGGGCGAAGGCCGAAGAATCCTCGAGTCAAGAAAGTCGAGACTCGAAACGCGCAACAGGTGGCAGCACTAGTGGCACAAACTCCCAGCTCCCGCTCGGGCCCCAGATGCTCAAAGGTAGAAAGGGCAGCTCGGGAAAGAGAAGAATTTAATGAATCATTTAGAGACATTCTGGAGACGGTAGCAGGCCAGGATTACACCATTCATGTCCCAGCCGACATGTTCCCTGCCCAGCCTCACGGGAGCCTCGCACTAGCACCGCCCCGGTCGCCTAGCCAACCGGACTCACCTCGCCTCGTACCTATCGACTAAACCCCTTTGATGCACAAGTAGCTCGACAAGTCAGTATGCCAGCACATTTTGTTTTTTGATGAGTAAAGGGGCAAGATCCCCACTTGTACACATTTCCGTTACCTCTCGTTACTGTATGCGACCTTAACAAGCAAGGAAATAGGCATCCCAATAGACATCATAGAATTCTGAAAAATTATGTCTTAACATGATTGCATTTGTTTGATGTACTTAACACAAGCGAGCATATACTCTCACGAAGTGACAAGTGGATGCATGATAATACAGGTTCTTGTGTGAAAGTGTTCAATGCATGATCACCGCAAGACCATTGACCCCACAAAGAGCTGCGACAAAGCCATGCTGCCGAAAGAAAAAATCACCCACATCGCATGGACCAACACACATTCATGGGCCACACTCCCTTTCTGGGTCAAGCTCTATAGTTGGCTCACGGCGGTCGTTACCTCAACTGTACCAACATCGCATGTGCCGTAAGGAGGTTTGCAATATCTCAAGTGTATCTTCCCCTTTCGCCAACTGCTTCTCTAACAACGAGGCTAAGGCACAATCATCATTATCCATTTTCTGAGCCTTCGAAGCTTGACATTTTCCAACCCATTGAAAGGCTGATAGCCTCAACATATTGTAATGGTTGTACTTAGGCAAATCAAAAAAAAAAGAAAAAAGAAAAGAAAAAAAAAAGAAATGACTGGAAAGATAAGAAGCACCCACGATCACAGCACAGCACCTAGGAGTCCTCAAAATTAGGTACGTCTGGTGACCTTGGTCGACTGGCTTCGTCCCTAGTCCCCTAGCCCCTTACAATCACCCACAATTGTTCAGGGCACATCAAGGGCAGGACATACCCGGGGAGCTTGTCTCGCCTAGGGTTAGACCTGTCACCTTGACCCACTTGCACAATTTTCTTTTGCACTCTGCCTTAGTACCATTGCAATCAGTGGTTATAAGCACCGCACGATTGGCCATGAAAAGTACACCGTACTCATCAAGCAAGTCCAATAGTTTCCAGCTACTGAAAGTGCGGTGTCCTTGTATTCAATTATGCTATGTCTCATATACCTTCATGTGTCCTCCTTCTCCACATGGACAACTTTGCTTCATCCACGCCTGTCAAGATTGTGGGAGAGAAGGAAGGAGTCTCACTTGTAGCTTTCTTGCTTGCACAATGGAGGAATACACACAAGGGTGGAGGCTGAAAACAGTTTTCCTCTTCTTAGTTGTGTAAGCCAAAAGAACTCACATACAAAGAAATAGAAGAACCCTATATATGGGTCTCAAACCAAAGACAACTAACTAAGGTGGCATACTAACTGAGCCACGAACTAGAGTAGATAAGGATAGCTGTCATCTAGCTATTATTCATGGGCGGTGTACCAACCGCATCTGCAACTGACAAGTCGGTGACATAAATGCACAACAGTCACCCTGGCATATCACGAGTGGAGCTCGATATCTCAACACTCCCCCTTGAGCTCAATCCCAATTCCTGCACACCAAGCAGGTCTCTGAACTTGCGCAGCTTCTCTGCGCCCAATGCCTTCGTAAATATGTCAGCTACCTGATCCTCTGTGCTGACATAAACTAGATCAATAAGACCTAGCAAAACCCTCTCCCGCACATAGTGATAATGCACCTCAATGTGCTTTGTTCTAGCATGATAGACTGGGTTATTTGCCAAGTGTATACTACTCATGTTGTCACAATAAATGACAACTGGCCCATCTGTAGGCTGATGCATATCATAAAGTAGCTTATGCAACCAAGCTACCTCACATGCAGCCATTGATGCACCCTTGTACTCAGCCTTTGTGCTTGACAAGGCAACTGTAGGTTGTTTCTTACTGCTCCAAGTGACTGCAGCACTCCCAAAAGAGAACACATATCCACTGGTAGATCGTCTATCAGAAATGCTACCAGCCCAATCAGCATCAGTGTATCCATGCAACTGTATCTGAACCCCAGTCTCATAAAATAGTCCATACTGCAATGTGGACTTCACATACCTGAGTATGCATCTAGCCGCATCCAAATGCGGTTTCCTTGGAGCCTGCATAAACTGACTTACCAATCCAACAGCATAGCTCAAATCTCGCCTGGTAATAGTCATATAAATCAAGCTTCCTACTATGCGTCTGTACATAGTAGGGTCTTCCAGAAGCTCACCTGCATCTGCGCTCAGCTTCACATTCTGCTCCAAAGGAACTGAAATAGGCTTACAGCTTGTCATCCCATATTTGGACAGCATGTCCAATCCATACTGCCTCTGCAAGAGCTGTATCCCACTTGGTGATCTAACCACCTCAATGCCCAAGAAATAACGCAGCTCTCCCAAATCCTTCATCTCAAACTTCTGCTTCAATAGCATTTTCACATGAAGGATATCTTCATCACTATCACCTGTGATAATCAAATCATCAACATAAATGACAAGTAGCATAATACCTTTCTTTGTTTTTCTCACATAAAGTGAGAAATCTGCCTTGGAAATCTGAAAGTCAATAGTGGCAAGATATTGTCCTATCTTGTCAGACCATGCTCTAGGTGCTTGCTTCAAGCCATACAAGGCTTTCTTCAACCTGCAAACAAACTCAGGATGAATAGCATGCACATAACCTGGTGGCTACTCCATATAGACCTCTTCTTGCAAATCACCATGCAAGAAGGCATTCTTTACATCCATCTGATGTAAAGACCATCCCTTTGATGGAGCCATAGCAATGACTGCTCTTACGGTTTCCATCCTTGCAACCGGACTGAATGTTTCTTCATAGTCAATGCCATATGTTTGTGCATACCCCTTGACTACTAATCTTGCCTTGTATCTGTTCACAGAACCATCTGCATTGTGCTTCACCTTATAAACCCACTTACAGCCAATTGCATTCTTACCTTTAGGCAAAGGTACCAATTCCCATGTAGCATTTGCTTCCAAGGCATCCATTTCTTCATCCATGGCTTTCTCCCATTTTTCTTTTCCCATGGCTTGCTCAAAAGAGGTGGGTTCTGGTTCCTGTATCACTTTGACCATATATGCATAGTGAATGACTGTAAATCCATCATATTTCAGCCTATCCACAGGATACCTAGCTCTCGTAGACCTGCGCAAAGTAGGTTCACTCCCAGGTGCTCTCAAAACATCCCTGGTCTTCCTTACTCCAGGTGTAACAATAGAAGGAATACCCAACTCATCATCAATGCTCTGTTCTGAGCCACTGGATTCACCATCCACATAAGAGTGACCTGCATTCACATCAAACATGGGCTGATCAACCTTCTCTTTTCCTTTTCGTGATACCTGCATACCACTATCAACATTTCTTTGAGAAGATTCTCCTTATCTCAATCTGCCTGTCCATGGCGAAGAATATGAACCACTGCTAGAGGACACTCCAGGTCTAGTAATATTTTGTGACTGCTGCTGTGAATTCTGTGCAGCATTACCATTTTGTGCATCTACATCATTAATCACATTTACTGGTTTATACCAGCCACTCATCTCATCAAAAACAACATCTCTGCTCAGTGCAAACTTACGAGTAGAAGGGTTATAGCATCTATACCCTTTCTGCTGCAGAGAGTAACCAATAAAGATGTACTTCTCAGCTTTTGGATCCAACTTGGATCTCAACTCATCTGGCACATGAACATAGGCAATGCAACCAAAAACTAACTCCACATTTCTTGTTCTACTAATGACATAGACACGATAGGGTTTGAGGCCTTAAAGTTCAAGTTTTTTTAATGGATTTTGATTGAGTATATTAGCATTAGGTTACCTTTCTTAAGAAATTGCTACTAAACATGTTTATCAAACCATGCCTTTCATCAAGCTTTCTCAACAAAAAGCAAGATGTGAGTTGCAAGCAATCATGTTTCAGTAAGGTATTTGACCCAAGCTTTAGTTCCTTCTCAACGTTCTTGTACTGCACTATGAAGACTAGGGATATGAAACTCAACTAGCATAATCGTGTTGGTCTTATGAGTCACCATGATGGATACTTGCCCCATGGCTATGTTATAAGCTATATAGTAAGTCTAGAGTGCTACCATGAGCTTATGATCCTAACCTAATTGGGAAGCTAAGATAGTCTTGGTTAGGGCACTAAACAAAGATCTTATTTCTTGCTTTTTCTTGGCTCTTCACTTGAGGGATCTTCTTAGACTATTGGGAAAATATGCTCACCAAATTGGAGCGGCCAACTCAAAAATATGAAAAAAAGTTTGAGGAATTCTTACAAGTGACAATAGTTATCAATGATACAAACATTCTAGTTGAAGAATATAAAGAGTTCTTGGGAATTTGAAAACTTATTGCACTAAATGAACAAGCAAGATATTGAACTGAATTCTATTATTTGAATAGTGAAGAGCTATATGTGAGGAAGAGTAAGGTTTGATTGTTCAATGGTAGAGGTATGGTTGCATGAAGGGTACATGTACTATCTTAAAGAATACATGCAAAATCTCAATGAAGATACTCTACTTTCATGGTTTAAGGAAGATTCAACAATGATATCAGACAAGGTCTTGTGTGCAAAGAGAGTTCCATTCCATCTCAAGTGAAAAGAGCAATAAAAATTGAGTATATTCATAATCTATAACTTTGAATGTATGGAAAACTTTGTGAAATACTACAAAGATGAACATGCATGTATTAGAAGAAGAGAAACAAAAGCTAAAAGACTAGACCATGCTCCTTCCATCCTTTCTTTGATGAATATGCAAATCAGAAGAGCACACATATAAAACATTGATGTCAACAAAGTGTAGCTTGAACTGAGTTTTGGATGTGATCAAGAGATACCAATTTTTTTCAAATCACACTGGAATTAATATATTTGTAATGTCTTTCTTATGTAAGATGCCCACCAAAGTTCACCACAACCACGTGTCACCATCCCTCATTTTCATCACCTCACATGCATAAGATTGAGTTTATTATATTTAAATAGATTCCTAGATCCTTGTATAATCTTAAACTCATTTATTTTGCTCAACTTTCTATCTATATGATTAACGTATTTTATTATAATTTAGTTCTTGATTTTTTCCCAATTAAATTAAACCATTCTTGATTATCTTGATTTTATTTGGATTTATTTTAGTTTACTTTATTTTTAATCATAATGATTTATCTAAAAAATAATCTGCTGTTATTTTTTTCTTATTTATTTCACTTATTTAAAATATGTAATAGTTATTATTAAAGTATTTCATTACATTCATTAATGATGACTCGCATAATAAGATCTAGGCCTCCCATAAAGTAGAAGTTAGAAGTTTTACCCACACTTTATTACTTTCTTGCTATGGTTGAGAACTAGTCTAGGCATAGGCTAAAATGCCTATGATCAAATAATGGGGATGAATATGTTTCTAAGTCATTTTGAGATGTTTTGTGATGAGATGGATACTAAGCATAAGCTAATGGCTCCTTACACCCCACCTCAATATAGTATTGTAGAATGCATGAATAGGACTATTTGAGAAAGAGTCCATAGTATGCATAGTCAACCATACTTACCGCACACTTTTTGCCTTGGTTGCCCTAAGCTACCACACAATGCACATTTCATTGCTAAAGGTTTTAAACAAAAAAAGGAAGTTGACTTGATCATATATTCTCTCCTATGGTCAAGATGACTACACTTGGTTTTGGCCTTGGTTGCACAAATGTATGTAGATTTTTACCAAATGGATATTAATATAGTTTTCTTACATGGGGACCTACATGAGGATATCTAAATGTAGTAACCTAATGGATTTGTGGAAAAAGGTAGGGAACAACTAGTGTGCAAGTTGATGAAGAGTCATTATGGATTGAAGTAGACACCTAGGAAATGATATCATGAGTTTGATTCCTTTATCCATTCACAAGGCTACTCCCATAGTGATATGGATTAGTGTCTTTATACAAAAAAGGCCTGCAATGGTAGCCTTATCATTTTGGTACTAGACGTGTTAGATTGCTATCTTGGAGACCTTCATAGTATTCAAACCCTTAGGTTAATCCTTCAAGTCAAAGTCTTAACATTTCATTTATGAGATAGACTTGAAGATCACTTGACTAGTTATGTCCATGTATTCTATGGGTTCTAAACAACCTGATCATGGAGAGGTATGAGAACCGCTACTATGCATCTCTTCCTCTAGCTACGGGTATGTCACTAGCTCAAGGGTATCAAGAGCACAATGGCCTTACTAGTACTAGCCTTTTTTTTTGTAGTATGGGTACATGTGGGTGATTCCATATTCTAGACATCTCTGATTGCCTTCATTCTCCTTAGATTGGTCTTGTTTCTAAGACTGTCTTATAGATATGTGTGTCCAAGTTGTTCACAACTACAATAGGCAACAATCTCTTAATATGAAATCATTCCTTGCCCCCTTCCTCATCCTAATATCATGATTGATATCTGGTAGTAGTCCATTAGGATAGCATTACCTTCTTTGTCATATGAGACGTGGATTATTATATTCCTCATCCTTAACCAATTCTTTAGCCAAATGTACTAGAATATCACTATAAAAATGAGTTGTGATTAGTTTTGTAGGACTCAAGATGCATGAGGGGTTGATATCAACTTTAGGAGCTATTGTCCTTTGGTTAGATGGAGCACAAAATGCCAATTGCTACTACCTTGGATAAGAAATTTCTTGATTATGCCCTTGTCCACTTATATTAGCATATGAAGAAATACATGGGAGCCACCTATAGGAGCTCTACAAAAGGATGCATTGTGCCCTTTTAAAAAAACAATAGTTTAGGCCCAAATCTATCTAGAGCATTGATATGAGAGATGACAAACATTACAACACATGCACTACACATTCGGTCTATAAGAGTGACACTATTTTAGGGACTCAATCACTTTAAGAGATATTATTGCTACTTCATTATATCCATCATACGGTTTCGTGTCTAGGTTTCTCCAAGTTCAATATTCCCTCTACTAGATTAGGGAGTTGATTCTAAGTTCTTTCCCTTATTATCTCTACTTCTTTCCTTATGCAAATCCTCTATCCTTATGGGCTCATCCAAAACTCCATTGATGTCACATTTGTCAAGGATAGGTTTTCCAACCATTTCCTTGTAGACCTTTTCATTGCAGATGCCTTTGGTAAAATATTTTGTGACTACCTTGGCCATTGTCTTTTTTATATTTGTTATTCTCTTATACATTCCTCTTAGCCTAGACACATAGTGTTACATGCCCTCCTCTTCATGCCATAAGGTTGTCCCCTACCCTGCTTCAACAAATCACTTACGAAGATGACTTTTAGGGTTGCAAAATAAGATTTCACAACAAAAACATCAAGGCATGTAATCTATTTGTACCATTTCTTGCCCATACAAAGCCCAAAAGCTTGTGATTGCTTGGAAATCTTCTTGAGGTTATTAGCCTCACGTAGTTGCTTGAATTTTTTAATGAATCTATAGGAATTATCCGAGCTTGATATTTGTCAAGTTGCTTAGCTATCAAAGGCATTTTGGCTCAATCTCTTTGTACTAGTATATTCTTAGTGTATTTTCCATTCCAACCAATAAGTTTAGGACCATGTGAGCTCCAACTGTAAGTCAATGTGATCAAAGAATCTACATTGAATGAGGTTTGAGAAAGTGTAATTAGACCATCCTACTGTGGTTACATTCATCAATATATTTGGAATTGCATTTAATTTCACTTGCATGGCCATCAAGTATTGATGAGTATCTAATGTGTGATTGAGAAGCTTAGTCCAAGTGCTAGTTCTATGATCTTTGTGTGCCCAAATCTTCCCCTTCATTTCCTTATTTGTGATTCTTCAAATATCAAAATGTGTAGCTAGCCTACTATGTAGTCTTGTTGTAGCTATCTTAGGAATTTGAGACTTCCCATGATAGAGTAGCTAGCAAAATGAAATCATCCATAGTAATTAAATTGAGTTCCAGCATCTCTTAGTCAACTAAGAAAATGACTCTATCAATGAGATCAATTATTGGAATAGTCTTGATGCTTGAGCCTATGTACAATCTCTTAGGTCTTGGATCTTTCTCCTTCTTAGGGCCCCAACCTCCTTATTACTTCTTAAGTGCAAGTCAAGCACATATGTTTGAAACTCTCGCTTAGACTCTTAGCTACCCATAATATGTGTTCAAGGACTTGACTTTTATTCTTTTTTTTTATTAGTGTTGTTGTATCTGGTTCTTTTGTGACTCTCTTGATCTTGTTGGTTCTTTCAATTTCAAGACCCTTATGGATTCAATTTTTCGGGTTCAACCATTTAAATTCCCTTTTAAAACTTTTTTCCTTTGATATGCAGGGGTGACATGTGCTCAAATAAGATATCTTTCATTTTCTCAAACAATATGCTTTTGTACTCAAAGAATTCCACAACTCACTTTCGGTGACCTCAATGTGTTAATGGGTGGCTCGAGGTTGTGCAATACAAAGTATATTTTGTTATTTATGCACCTAAAGTATATATACTAAGGGTGAAGTTTGAAGCTCTTCCCTAGATGTGGAGATTCTTGCAATGCCTAGGAAAGAGTGCTAGAAACTATTTATTGAAAAACGAAGTTCCAAATTTTCCTAAGGTAGTCCCTGATGTTGGGGTAAAGGCAAATGGCCAATAACCAAGCAGGCACTCCTTGTATATGTGCACATTGTAAAGTCATATATAAGTGAAGATAACAAAGAATAAGATTAATTATCTATCCACATCACTCTCATATGTTCTTCTCTCTCCTCTACCCTTTTGCACTCCATAGCTTCATATCACATCCCACCACACCGATTAAATCTCGAGTAGTATTAAGTACTATTAGTTTTCATGGGAGCTGATGCTTAGAGCAAGAAGCATGAGGAGTGAAGATCTATTCAGAAGGTAGACTATTAGAGCTTCTTCTTTGCCATTGATGCTTATTGTCTACCCATTGATAGAGTACTATTCTCATTACTAGGATCTAGATCTGAGTTAAGCAAGCCACTGAGACTTGCAAAACACATTGGCTTTGCATACTTCAAAAGAGATCTTGGTACATGGTTTTGATGTATACAAGCATAGGGCAGGCAACTTGTGTCTCTCAAAAGTAGGGGGATTTCTTGTTGTTGCAAGCACATGGTTTAAGTAGAGGTCTCAAGCAAGGGCCTAAAGAAAAGGCTCTACTTGTGTTTACAATAGAGAAAGGGAAACATAGAGAGACTTGATGATTTACAAAGATCATGAAATCTATGGATTGTGCTACTAATCTGGATGCATGAAGAGATTGTTTATGCTAAAAAAGACATGCGATGATGTATTTTGGTGAGTTGGGCTACTCATACAATTTTTCCATATTTGTTTATATTCTAGAAGCTAGAAGGCCTCTATTTGATCACAAAAACCTTTTGTAAAATTCAAACATTAGTCAATGGTGACTAGTTGGAGGCTCCTAGATTACTCTTGACTTCAAATTGCATACATATTTGGATGAATTTGCTATCCCAAAGGAATTTCCATGCTGGTTATGCTTACTTTGTAGAGATTGTGCAAGCAGAAATTGATTTGTGAAGGCATTTCTATGTACTTGGTCTGAAGCAACTGTTATATGCTAAAAAGGTAGCTAGAATAGTTGGAAAATCTTGTAAAAAATTCATGTCTTTGGGGGTGCTGAAATATCATTTTCACATCAATGTTATATTGGCTTGATATTTGGAGAACCTTTGCTTTTTGGGCACTCTATTTGTAGGTTGTTAGTCTATTTTGAGCTTGTAGTTGGTATATATTGTCATAGTTAGTGTACAAAAAAACGATTATCATTATGGCTTCTTCATTGGGTTTAGAGAATGCATCGCTCAATATTGAATATCTTGATGGAGAAAAATTTCCATATTGGAAAGTGTAAATATAATGTATTAGTCTAGAAGAAAGGGGACTAGATGATCAATGTAGTGGGATTAAACCTAAGCTCCAATGCACTTATGGTGAGAGGAAGGTCAAATGCCAAGGGGAACTCTCATAAGATAGGCAAGTCAAGAAAAAATTTGTGTAGCAAAAAGAATAAAGGAGTATACTTCTATAGTAAGAAGGCACACATAAAAAGGATTACTTCAAATGGAATAACAAGCAAAAAGGCAAGAAGGAAAAGAAGGATGGCAAAGAGAAAAGCAAGGCAAAGATTGAGGATATTAACATCACCTATGGATACTATCCAATAGCTAGCAAAATTCTTCCATGGACCCAACCCTTGGATACTCATATGGGATCTCTAAGGCTAATCAACTTGCAAGACATTCTCATACAAACCATACCCTTGATTGACTCAAATGGAGACCAATTTCTTGAAGATAGCTACCTCACAATGACACCGAAGAAGACCATGATGACTCAAAAGACCAAGGAAAGAGGAGCATAAGTGTAATGATATATGATACATCTAAAAGAGATGCCCTAATCATCGATGCTTCTATTGCAATGAGCTAGGGTATATCCAAGCAAATTGCCTTGAATCGGATAAAGAAGAGGAGGAACTAGCAATAATGAAGCAAAGCCGTACAAGTTTAGCATTTGGTTTACTCAAGGAGTTAGATAGTGATGAAGGCCTAGAGCCCACTAAAACCTTCAAAGATGAGTACAAACCCAAAAAGATCTTCATGAGATGTAATAAGCTATATAATTCTGATAAACATTCCCTTGCAATGACCATTGTACCATAAAATGATGCAATAAAATTATTTTTGAAATCATTGTATCTCTTTGAAGTTTAAGTACTCATGTGTAATCAAAGTAGTATAGCAAAGGCATGGTGAGTCCTAACTTATAGGTCCTACGATGTAACTGATCCTAAAGAACGACATTGCAATTTCTCTCAAGATGAGGACATCACAATTTCTCTAAGCAGAAGAGGATGTGATGTCACTAATTAAGTATTAACTTTAATATTTAACTTATAACCTTTAAAGGTTGTACATTAATCCCCCCCCATGAGACCTCATCAACCATTTGAGCTGTCATTTTTAATTACTTTGAGTTAGTGACTAAAATATCATTGGCGGTGTACTTGAATGAGGACTACCTTAGGCCACTAATCAAACCACATGTCATCTCGAAGACAATCTACACAATTAGATTAGACATCATTGTCTCAAGCTACCACCACACAAACATAATCGAATGGAACTATTGTAAGCTATATACCACCACCCCCCCATTGATCATAACAAGGATAGACTAGGATAGTTTAGAGAATTCCAAGCAAGAAACTTAGATATAGATAGCATAGGGAGACTATTTAATAACCTTTGGTAAAGGACATTAGGGTTTATCATGCTTAATCATTTTAAAATCACTCATGAAAGAAATAAAGGGATAGATTGAGAGAGAGAGAGAGAGAGAGGAGAGAGAAGAAGAAGAAGAAAGAGGAGTGAGTGAGTGAGTGAGTGGGAGAGATATTGAAAGAGATTGAGAGAGAAAGAAGGACTGGACCAGATTGTAATAATAAAACAAAAAGAGAGGTAGATAGAGGAGGACTCCTTCAAAGAGGTTATCGTGCAAAGCTTGGTTGCAAATATCGTAGAAGAATTTGAAATCTTGAAGGAGCAAACATCATGGTGCCTAAGAGGAGTGGTTGATCATGATTGATTAGCTGGTGGCCTATTTCAAGCCACCCTCACTCTTGCATTCATTCTTTCTTCTCTTCTCCTTTCTAAGGTTTTTTAAAAAACCTTAATCCCCCCCCTTACCTACACCACTTGTTCCTACACAATGTTAAGGTAAAGCCAATGCGATTAACAATGTGCCATGGAAATTTGTGTGAATGGTAAAACAAAGATGCTGATGAGTCTCATATTCATGCAAAACCAAGGAAGAAATAATTTCTTGGGGGAAAACATGAAAATATTTTTTTTCCAAAGATAGGGTCATTACATAAAGGGATTGACCCTAGCATCACCACCCATAGTATCATCATGTACCCAACATGATATCCATAAAGCAAAAGCCATACTTGATGAATCCAAAGCAAGTGTTCAAGGAAGAAATAGATAAGATATTGAATGTATTACATAATAAACATTTAGGAAATTTGGCAGTTATTCAAGTGCCATTTTATAAACACACTCAAGAAATTGTAGCAATTTTAGATGCACATATAAATACGTTGTGATAATTTCTACCAAAAAAAATTTATGTAAGATTGTCTTAATCTTAGTTAAAGGGTGATTGGTGTTATGGGAATGCTAATTCACTTTCATAACCAAGTACTATTCTACACATTGTCATACACATACCCCTATAAGTGAGATTGTTCATATTCCTTTAAATATTATTATTGCTTGTATTCCATGTTGTTTCAAGCTTAATATTGTACCAATAACATTGTGTGAGTCTTAGCCTCATGTCTATTTAGATTGAGACCTACATCAAGTAGTCAATAATGCTACATATGTGGATCAATTTTTAATTGATCTATGTGCACATTTTTTTTGAAACTTATGAGGATGAAACTTAAGCTTACACATCATCCATTCAAATTAAGACTTAAGATCTTGTGGAGGCTCAATTTGCCTCATGCAAAATCATTGAGCATCAGACATGAGTTACATTTTGAATGGACAAGAGGTTCAATTTTAAAATTGAGCATATTAAGATTGAGAGTGTCGATGAGATTAAGAATAAAATTGAGCCTCAATCTTAACTTCAAGATTTAAAGGATCAATGTTAAGAATTAGACTTACCTACAATTTTGATGAGTGGGCTTGAAGGGTATGGGCAAGGTGCATGGTCAATAAAGTCCAATTCACTCTTTTATTTAGTCTCTGAAACCAAGAACTCTAACATGACCGCCCTCTACTACATCAGATATAAAAACCTTCTTGCACATCAATCCTTGTCCTATGCTATTATAGGTGGATGCACAACTCCCTCTCATATCAACTGGCTTCTTGATGCCCATGAGCTTACAACATGGTGTGTCTTACGCAAACACTGTATATCATGGCAAAGTGTATTGTCTACAAACATGGCATATCCTTATGTCCATGAGCTAGGTAGCTGGTTAATATTTATGTTAAAAGGTGGGGATGAATTTGAGGAAAAACGATGGAGCAAAAATAGAGATCTTTGTGCTCTCATCTTCTTCATTATTCTTACTCATTGACTCACCACACTTACTCTACAATAGTGTAATAAGATAGTTCTAACTACTAACCATAGTTAACTAACTAGAGTTAACCTGCCTAACTTATTTATGAGGCCACATATGGCTAGTGACAGCTAGTCTAAAGGTATCAAGGTCGAGTGAGTTTGAATCTCAACACTACCCCTCAAGCTCAAGAAAGACATTGTACCTTAAAAGTAGCTCTCTAAAATGACTAAACTTATATTTACCTAGTGACTTGATAGAGATATCAACTACTTGGTTTGCAGTTTTGATATGCAAGAGATCTATCTTCCCTGCAAGTACTATTTCTCATATGAAGTGATAGTGTACCTCTATATGTTTAGTTATGGCATGATACATAGGATTCGTAGCCAAAAGTACACTGCTCATACTGTCACAATATAGTGTGACTAGAGCATCTACGTGCATACCCAAATCTATCAATAACTTCAACAACAACCAGACAATTTCACAGGCTACTAATGCGGCACCTTTATACTTTGCGTCAATACTAGAGAGTGCAACTGTCGATTGCTTCTTGTTGCTGCTCTAGCTAATCATTCCATTGCCAAGGTTGAATGCATACCCACTAGTAGACCATCTATCATATGGACAACTTGCCCAATTTGCATTGGTATATCCCATGAGTTTCAAGCGCTTATCACTCTCATAAGATTCCACAATCTACTGTAGCCTTGACAAAGTGCATAATTCTCCTCATTGCATCCAAGTGAGGTTTTCTAGGCTTCTGTATGAATTGATCGGTAAGTCCAACTGAGTATCTAAGATCAAGCCTAGTGATGCTAAGGTAGGTGAGACTTCCTACCATCTGTCTATACATAGTAATACTTGAAATTTTAGCTCCAGTATTATTCACATCCAGCTTAGTATTTTGATCTAAAGGAGTATCCAAGGGTTTGCAATCTGTCATATCATATTTCTTCAACATCTCAAGTGCATACTGTCTTTGCATCACCCAAAGTCCATTAGTTGAATTTACAACCTCAATGCCTAGAAAGAACTTCAGTTCTCCCAAATCCTTCAAACACAATTTTAGTGAATTTGGGAATCTTTCAAGCCCCGTTCTTCATTATTTAGAATATCTGACTCTAAAAAGGTATATTTAAGTTTTTGAAACCTATCATCTCACACATCATTGGAAACCTTATGAAAAATGAAATCTATTGAGATATTGAACAATAAATTTGGAGCAATGGTATGAGAGTTATAGGATAGAGAAAGTTTTGACCATGAGTTCCAAACTTCTTTAAAATTCCCAAATTCACTAATAGTGTGTTTTCATATCAATTTCAATTTTTAGCATAGTCATAACATCCTATATCCCAATATCATCATCTCATGTAATGATCAAATCATCTACATACATGACTAATACCACAAGTCTTGCATCTATTTTCTTCATAAATAGACTATGATCAGCCTTTCCAACTATAAATCCAAGACTCTACAAACAAGTACTAGTCTACCAATGCCAAGCTCTTGGAGCATGTTTCAGTCATAGAGTGTTTCTTTTAGCTTCTTGTAGACACAATTCAGATACTAAGGGTACACATACCCTTTTGGATTACCCATAAACACCACTTCTGCTAAGTCTCCATTCAGAAATACATTCTTAACATCCATTTGCTGTAATTTTCAACCCTTTGCTTTTTGGAGTCAATGCAATCACTATCCTGATAGTTGGCATTTTGGAAATAGGGCTAAATATCTCTTCATAATCCAAATCATATTGTTGTGCATAGCCTTTTGCCACTAACTTGGCTTTATACCTTTCAATGCTACCGTCAGACTTGCACTTGTGTATGTTTACAACCAATTGATTTCTTACTGTTGGGCAATGCAACCGATTCCCAAGTCTGCTTTTCAGCCAGTGCATTCATCTCCTCATCCATTGCTTTACACCAATTCTTGTCCACAACAACTTGATTGAATGCGGCATGCTCTTTGTATTTCATGGCCTTTGTCATATATGCATGTAATGTCCCCCATGAGACCCCCCCTTTAGATTTTTTAATTCTTTTTTGAAATTTTTTTAAATCTCTCCCTCTCTCTCCCCCTGTCGTGTGCATGGCGGGGAGAGAGAGAGAGAGGGAGTGAAGTAAATGTTGAGTGTTGAAATGACTTGTTTTTTGGCTGATTTTTGTTGTTTTTGAGAGCTGAATGGTTGATTTTAAGGGATGATTGATTGATTTGGAAGTGGTTTGAGAGTGTTTTGGATGATATTGATTGTGTTTTGGAAGTTCATGATGTTTGTTGATGGTTTTGTGATGTTCTGATAGGTTCTGATAGGTTCAGTATACCTTCTGTTTTGTTTTGTTTTGGTCTGTTTTTGTTCTGATTGTCTTCTGTAAGGAGGGATGGAGTATTGATTGATGAAGAATGAGATATTGTGAAAGCTTAGTGAATGGTTTGTGAGAGTTTTGAATGGTTTGAGAGTGAGTTATGAGGTTTTGATGACCTTCTGTAACCTTCTGTAGGTCTTCTGTAGAGCTTCTGCTTCTGTTCTGTTTCTGTTCTGCTTCTGTACTGTAACTGTTCTGTAGACTGTTCTGTAAGTGTTCTGTGGAATGTATGTGTGATTTTGGGAAAGTTTTCTAGCCTTGGAAAGAGGTGAATACAAGTGCAAAAGAGCTTAAAGAAGTGGAAGAAGTAGCTGTTGAAGACTCAAGAGAAGACTAGAGTGAAGTGACAGTAGTGAGCTGTGAAGAGACACTGTAGTGGCTCTGGTGACCTTTCATATCAGACATACCTCTTGGGAGGGGTATCCACGACCTAAGAGTGATTATTGAGAGTGATTTTGAGAGATTGTAGTGAGGATATGATGTATTATTGATGGTGTGTGTGAGAGAGAGTCAGAGATAGCCAATTTTACTAAAACAAAGTGATTGTATATGAGAGATTGAGAGAGAAGACTATGAAGATATTGAAGATGAATACTATGTGATGTATTTCCATTCAAAGATGGTGTACTTCTTTGCTTTCTTTGTGATATTGATGGATTTTGTGAGGATGTTGAAGAATATGGTTGATTCTATTAAAACCGTGGGAGATTTACATGATGCTGCATGAAGATTTGTTGTGCCTGGTGTTCTTTTCTTCATTATGATCATATGAAACATGATAAACAAGCTTGTTGATGTTACAAGATAGATTTTCTTGCAAGAGAATTCCCTTTTCCTTGGTGTTCCTCTCGGGGCTCCAGTAAATGATAAGAGGGGGGGGCATGCAGCCCCCCAGATGGCGGGTGGCACCGCCTTATCACCTTCCCCCCCCCCTCCACCATATAAGGCGCCCCCCCTGCTGCGGCAAAAACGGCTCCCTCCTCTAACTGTAGCACGGCCCCGGTGGATTGCAGCAAGCCTTTCTCCCCCCCCCCCCCCCCGTCCTAGGTACGGCATCTCCCCCCCCCCTCTATGTCTATGACAGCAGTGGCCCTGGGACCTTCCGATAGAAACTCCCCCCCCCCCCTCCCCCCTTGTGACAGACAACATGAAAGAGGGAAAGAGAGGAGAAGGAGAAGAAGAGGAGAAGAAGGAGAAGGAGAAGAGGGAGAAGAAGAAGAAGAAGAAGAAGAAGAAGAAGAAGAAGAAGAAGAAGAAGAAGAAGAAGAAGAAGAAGAAGAAGAAGAAGAAGAAGAAGAAGAAGAAGAAGAAGAAGAAGAAGAAGAAGAGGAGGAGGAGGGAGAGAGAGGAGAAGAAGAAGGAGAAGAGGGAGAAGAAGAGGGAGAGAGAGAAGAAGAAGAGGAAGAAGAAGAAGAAGAAGGAGAAGAAGAGGGAGAGAGAGGAGAAGGAGAAGAAGAGGGTGAGAGAGAAGAAGAAGAAGAAGGAGAAGAGGGAGAGGGAGGAGAAGAAGAGGGAGAGAGCGGAGGAGAAGAAGAAGAGGAGAAGAAGAGGAGGGGAGAGAGAGAAGGAGGAGAAGAAGAAGAAGAATAGGAGAAGAAGAAGAGGAAGGGAGAGAGAGAAGGAGAAGAAGAAGAACAAGGAGAAGAGAGAGAGAGAGGAGAAGAAGAAGGAGAAGAAGAGGACAGATGAGAAGAAGAAGGAGAAGAAGAGGGAGAGAGAGGAGAAGAAGAAGAGTATCATAGTTTCATTCATGAGGTTATGAGATTATGGGTGACTTACTCATGCTTGTTGCAAGGAAATGGAAAATCTAAGGACTTATTACCCCAGAGGGTTCACTATATATATATCCTCTATATAACGTGCGTTCATGGCCTATTTATAAATATCCTAATTTGTGAATTTCTCTTGAATAAAACACAACCCTTTTCCATTCAATATGTCCCATTTATATGACACCCTTTGTGTATGTAAAAAATGTATAAAAATGGTGTTTTAAAAACCCCTTATTATGAACTCACGTTATATATACATATATTTATGAGCGATCCCCTTGAGCTTATTACAGTGTAGCTACTTTGAAATAAAGTCCTCAAGAAGAAGGGAAGCTACTTATTATCATTTGCTTTGGCAACAACTACTACAAGTTTCATTTTGGTATGACTATCAAAAATAATTTTCAGGGTGTCAAGTTATTTGATTATGTTGTTGATAGCACTTTGAAGGGTAAAGCCTGAGTGGAAGCATGAGTAAGCGAAAGAAAAAGAGGTATGGGCTATGGTAGAGAGAGAGAGATAGAGAGAGATAGAGAGAGAAAGACACAAGATGTGGAAACTCCAATAGTCATAATGTGTGAGTGATATTACCTTATTCGATAGTCACTAAAACAATAAAGAATAATGTGGCAATGATGAGTACCCATTACCTACTGTAGTGTACAAGTGTGTGATCACGGTGTGTGTAGTAAATATAGAGTAGTGTAGGCACAAGCTCCTTTACCCCTAACAACCTCCCACTTAAATGCAAATGTACCTCTAGTGAGGAGAGAACAAGAAAATAAGTGACAAAGTACAAATGTACATAGTCTAACAAGATGAAAAATAAATATCATCTCATTCTACATCCATATTTTTATTAAAAAATATTCTACTAAAAGACTTTTAGTGAGCAGATCTGCAAGATTCTTATCAATTGAGATTTTGCCAAGCTCAATAGACTTGTCCTCTACCACCTTCCTAATGAAGTGATAGCACACCTCAATATGATTTGTCTCGGTACAAAAGACCAAATTCTTGGCTAGTTGAATAGCACTCATAGGATTGGAATTCAATGTAGGAGTAGCAGTAATACCAAGGTCTACCACCAAATGGCCTAAGCATAGGGCCTCCTTATAAGCCTTAATGAATGCAATATACTCTACCTCAATAGTATATAAGGCTCTACATTTCTACACCCTGGATATCCAAGAAACAACATCTCTAGCAAAAGTAAAGATATACCAAAGGTGGACTTTCTTCTACCTACATGTCCTGCATAGTCGAAATTTCAATCCCATAAGTCTGTGCATAACCTTTAGCAACTAGTCTTGCCTTATACTTACTCACACTACCATCTACATCACATTTTACTTTGTAAACTAATTTGCATCATATAGCTCTCCTTCCCTCAAATAACGACATCAAATTGCAAGTATGATTTACATCCAATACAACCATTTATTTATCCATGTCTTTCTTCAAATGCATATGACTAATACCTTTCTCAAAATAACTATGCTCAATTGATTTTATAACCATTAGCATATATACATAATGACAAGAAACATAATCATCATATGTCAACCTATTTATGGGATACCTTACTGTCATTGACCTCTACACTTGTATAGCACTCTATGATCCTTTTGCATCAACCTTGATTTTCCTGACACCAAAAGTACGAACAAGGGGAGTATCAAACTCCTCATCCATACTATGATTTGAGCCATCAAATTCACCATCTACATGTGAATAGCCTATAGAAACATCTAGCATAATCTACCACTCTATGGTGTCTCAATAGACCTACTAGACACACAACTTAGGGCACATCAAGGGTAGGACATTTTGATAGACTTGTCTTCCTAAGTCACTCACAACACCTTTATTTACGCAAATTGGGTCCTCAAGTGTGGGACAACACCTTAGGCTTGCCTATGGTTTCGACCCATCTCCTAGTTCCACCATGACTTGCATGGTATACTGTGTGTAGTAAGGTAGACACAACCCTTAGGAAGTGCACTCTTTTTCTTTTCAGGTATATTATATGGTGGTGCAACAAGCCAACTATCGAGGCCTTCTTTATAACCAACCATCTATCTCCAATATTAGCAACCTTCAAAACCTGCTTCATATAGCATCCCCAACATGACCTACCTCTCCAAAGGCACCACAAACCAGTCTACACAAACTCTCAACATTTTTAGCCCGTACCGTCACATGCCATGGGATTCGCACTCAGCTACTAGGAGGGGAGTAATGTTAACCCTCCGAAGACCAAGACAAGAAATCCAAAAAATGGAAAATGGAAGACAGTCCCAAGGTGAGAGGAAGACTGAGGACAAAAAGTGTAATAAGGAAAATTTGAAGACACAAAGCACCAAAAAGTCTAAATGCAAGATGAAGGTGCACACAAGTAATTTCACTTTAATATTTTTAAAAGAGTACCAAATGCCTTGTAATTCATCTCATAAAAGAGCGTCGGGTTCTCTTTTGTGCAAGTTGTAAAAAATGAGAGGCACGGATTAAGGACAATGAGGAATGGACAAAGGCTAGACCAAAAAGGGGATGGCCACCCAAGGGGGGGATAGGGCATGTATAAAAGTCAAAAAGTGAATGAAGAAGCTCATTCTTGGTGTGTGGCCAAACTTGTTCTCTCCTTGCTTCTTGCTCTTTCTTCCTTCTTGTGAATGAGAGGGAGAGAGGGAGTTTGAGTGTGTGTGTGAGAGAGAGTAAGGGACCATGGAGAAGCTCTTCTCCTCCTCTCTTCATCATCATCTTCTTTTCTGTTTTGCGCATCTATCGGCGCGTCTAAATTGCAGAAAATGCGTGTTTATAAGCACGTCTACAATGCAGAGTACACGCGCTTATACACGCGCTAGATAATTCAAATTTTAAAAAGAAATTAAATATATTTTTTAAAAAAGAGATTTTTTGTTTTCTGTTCGCGTCTACGGATGCTTGTAAAAGCGCGTCTATAAGCGTGTCTATATGCCCGTCTAACTGCCAAATAGATGCACAAAATGAATTAAATAAATAGCAATTTTGGTTTATTATGCGCTTGTATTCACACGTGTATATGTGCGTCTATTGCGCGTGTATTTTTGTGTGTAAATTCGTTCATACATGCGATTATAGACGCGGCACAATAGACGCACAAATAGACGGGCGGATAGACGCGCCCGTAAGATTTTCTCTATATTCAAATATCGCATCTAAAAGTGCGTCTATGAGGCCTTTTTATTGTAGTGAGGGTACATGCCAATCGCATATCATCAATGGACACACTTGATCCCACCTCCGCTTCCACACTTCCACCATCGTCACACCCCTCTTCTCTTTGTTACATTTTCCACCCCACTTCCAACCCTCTCCTCTCCTCGACCATCTCTGACCCTTACCACCTTGCCAGCGCCATCCCAAGGATGGGAGACCATTGCCACCCATCCTTTCAACCCTTCAACACTCCCAGACACCATCGAACACATAAACATTCTTTCCTAGGTTGTGGTGCTTTAAATTCTTGGCTTTTTTTAATCACCATCGTCTGCAGAATGTACAGTGCACAATTACATGCACGTGTACAATGCATAGTGTACGATATACACACACTCGTGCACATTGTTGCTCTACTACACTATACTATTGCACACTATACGCACAAGATTGAACCCCACTATGCATTAGCCCTATTCTGTGCCACAATACTCAAGGAACTTCAAGAGATACAAATGTAGAAGCTCCAAAATCAATTAAAGAAGCATGACTTAGCACTTAAGAAGCTTTAGACCTAAGGAGTGAGAGACTGTGATGAATGAGCTTCAAAAAAACTCAAAGAGAAAGACCTGGTTCTCAAAGAATTAAGCATGGAGCTAACTGAAATGAGTCACTAGCTCACACTTGATGCACTCAAAGTGGCCCAAAAGAAGGCAAAAATAATTATACATGAAAGAAAGAATCTTGAGCATCAGAAGATATAGGGCGAATGGAATACACAAGTCTACAGGAGACCATATCCACTAGCATGACACGGGCTATAAGCATGGTAGAGAATGAAACACAAGGACTCTACAAGACAACTTGCTTGATGAAGCTCTCCAATTACCTTAAAGCGGTCTTATAATTTGAAAGTTTTCACAATTATAGGTTTGCAAATTGGTCATGCCTAAGTAATAAGAGCTATTCATGGAAGCTACAATGTTAGTCTGCATACCTTAAACTGAAGACTTGGATGAACTTCAAGCCCAACTAGGCCTAATCTCTAACACCATAGAAAGCACAAAAATCATTCAAGAGATCAATCTAATGATGAACTCAACACACCCAAATCAAGCTTTCCCATCATCCTAGAGCTACCCATAGCCATTATCATTAAGAGATAGAGATCCGTGTGTGTGTGTGTGTGTGTGTGTGTGTGTGTGTGTGTGTGTGTGTGTGTGTGTGTGTGTGTGTGTGTGTGTGTGTGTGTGTGTGTGTGTGTGTGTGTGTGTGTGTGTGTGTGTGTGTGTGTGTGTGTGTGTGTGTGTGTGTGTGTGTGTGTGTGTGTGTGTGTGTGTGTGTGTGTGTGCACTCAATAAAGTAGAGCTAGGGTTAGCTCTATCTAAAAGGTGAATGTGAGAGTGGTGTATGGAGAGAGTGTGTGTGTTTTGTACTTGTAGCTTTGAATAATGTGAGCTACAAAGTTTGTGTGTCTATCTATCTCCCTTCCTCGATTTGTTTACATAGTATCATAGTTTCATTCATGAGGTTATGAGATTATGGGTGACTTACTCATGCTTGTTGCAAGGAAATGGAAAATATAAGGACTTATTACCTCAGAGGGTTCACTATATATATATCCTCTATATAACGTGTGTTCATGGCCTATTTATAAATATCCTAATTTGTGAATTTCTCTTGAATAAAACACAACCCTTTTCCATTCAATATGTCCCATTTATATGACACCCCTCTATATATAAAAAATGTATAAAAATGGTGTTTTAAAAACCCCTTATTATGAACTCACGTTATATATACATATATTTATGAGCGATCCCCTTGAGCTCATTACAGTGTAGCTACTTTGAAATAAAGTCCTCAAGAAGAAGGGAAGCTACTTATTATCATCTGCTTTGGCAACAACTACTACAAGTTTCATTTTGGTATGACTATCAAAAGTAATTTTCAGGGTGTCAAGTTATTTGATTATGTTGTTGGTAGCACTTTGAAGGGTAAAGCCTTAGTGGAAGCATGAGTAAGCGAAAGCAAAAGAGGTATGGGCTATGGTAGAGAGAGAGAGAGAGAGAGAGAGAGAGAGAGAGAGAGAGAGAGAGAGAGAGAGAGAGAGAGAGAGAGAGAGAGAGAGAGGGAGAGAGAAAGACACAAGATGTGGAAACTTCAATAGTCATAATGTGTGAGTGATATTACCTTATTTGATAGTCACTAAAACAATAAAGAATAATGTGGCAATGATGAGCACCCATTACCTACTGTAGTGTACAAGTGTGTGATCATGGTGTGTGTAGTAAATACAGAGTAGTGTAGGCACAAGCTCCTTTACCCCTAACAACCTCCCACTTAAATGCAAATGTACCTCTAGTGAGGAGAGAACAAGAAAATAAGTGACAAAGTACAAATTTACATAGTCTAACAAGATGAAAAATAAATATCATCTCATTCTACATCCATATTTTTATTAAAAATTATTCTACTAAAAGACTTTTAGTGAGCAGATCTGCAAGATTCTTGTCAATTGAGATTTTGCCAAGCTCAATAGACTTGTCCTCTACCACCTTCCTAATGAAGTGATAGCACACCTCAATATGATTTGTCTCGGTACAAAAGACCAAATTCTTGGCTAGTTGAATAGCACTCATAGGATTGGAATTCAATGTAGGAGTAGCAGTAATACCAAGGTCTACCACCAAATGGCCTAAGCATAGGGCCTCCTTATAAGCCTTAATGAATGCAATATACTCTACCTCAATAGTAGATAAGGCTCTGCATTTCTACACCCTGGATATCCAAGAAACAACATCTCTAGCAAAAGTAAAGATATACCAAAGGTGGACTTTCTTCTACCTACATGTCCTGCATAGTCAAAATTTCAATCCCATAAGTCTGTGCATAACCTTTAGCAACTAGTCTTGCCTTATACTTACTCACACTACCATCTACATCACATTTTACTTTGTAAACTAATTTGCATCCTATGGCTTTCCTTCCCTCAAATAACAACATCAAATTGCAAGTATGATTTACATCCAATGCAATCATTTATTTATCCATGTCTTTCTTCAAATGCATATGACTAATACCTTTCTCAAAAGAACTATGCTCAATTGATTTTATAGCCATTAGCATATATACATAATGACAAGAAACGTAATCATCATATGTCAACCTATTTATGGGATACCTTACTGTCATTGACCTCTACACTTGTATAGCACTCTATGATCCTTTTGCATCAACCTTGATTTTCTTGACACCAAACGTACGAACAAGGGGACTATCAAACTCCTCATCCATACTATGATTTGAGCCATCAAATTCACCATCTACATGTGAATAGCCTATAGAAACATCTAGCATAATCTACCACTCTATGGTGTCTCAATAGACCTACTAGAAGAGGACTCTTTTGGCCCACGCAATGTGATTGTGGACCCACATTTTTTACAATCACCTTTTCATTTGCATCATCTACCATAACCTATTTTTTAGCAACATTGTTGCCACTTTCATATGCAAACTGCCAAGTCTTTTCTTATTGCTTCAAGAATTTCAAGCCAAGAGCTATGGCTACCTCTCACATAGCCATGCACACTCCTCCACATACCAATGTAGTGAACTTACCTTTGAATCCGATCAAGTTGCCTCCTCCCAATAATCCACCAATAGCTCCACAATCCAATATGTGTATCAAACAAGCTCCATCTCCAAGCTCCAAGCTTCGATCTCCATAGCCATATGCACAAGAAAGGAGAAAAGAAGATGATGATGAAGAGAGGAGGAGAAGAGCTTCTCCATGGTCCCTCACTCTCTCACACACACACACACACTCAAACTCCCTCTCTCCCTCTCATTCACAAGAAGGAAGAAAGAGCAAGAAGCAAGGAGAGAACAAGTTTGGCCACACACTAAGAATGAGCTTCTTCATTCACTTTTTGACTTTTATACATGCCCTATCCCCTCACTGGGTGGCCATCCCCTTTTTGGTCTAGCCTTTGTCCATTCCTCATTGGCCTTAATCCGTGCCTCTCATTCTTTACAACTTGCACAAAAGAGAACCCGACGCTCTTTTATGAGATGAATTACAAGGCACTTGGTACTCTTTTAAAAATATTAAAGTGAAATTACTTGTGTGCACCTTCATCTTGCATTTAGACTTTTTGGTTCTTTGTGTCTTCAAATTTTCCTTATTACACTTTTTGTCCTCAGTCTTCCTCTCACCTTGGGACTGTCTTCCATTTTCCATTTTTTGGATTTCCTGTCTTGGTCTTCGAAGGGTTAACATTACTCCCCTCCTAGTAGTTGAGTGCGAATCCCATGGCATGTGATGGTACGGGCTAAAAATGTTGAGAGTCTGTGTAGACTAGTTTGTGGTGCCTTTGGAGAGGTAGGTCATGTTGGGGATGCTATATGAAGCAGGTTTTGAAGGTTGCTAATATTGGAGATAGATGGTTGGTTATAAAGAAGGCCTCAATAGTTGGCTTGTTGCACCACCATATAATATACCTGAAAGAAAAAGAGTGCACTTCCTAAGGGGTTGTGCCTACCTTACTACACACAATATACCGTGCAAGTCATGGTGGAACTAGGAGATGGGTCGAAACCATAGGCAAGCCTAAGGTGTTGTCCCACACTTGAGGACCCAATTTGTGTAAATAAAGGTGTTGTGAGTGACTTAGGAAGACAAGTCTATCAAAATGTCCTACCCTTGATGTGCCCTAAGTTGTGAAGTGGGGGAGGGCTAGGGTGGTCCCTAGGTGCAGTGATTGTGATGCTCATAGAGTACAGATGGATGGATTTCATTTTTATGTTTCTTTCCTTTTTCACTTATTTCTCTTCTTTTCTATTTCTTTTTCTTTTTCTTTTTCCTTTCTTTTCTTTTTTTCTCTTTTCTTTTATTCTTCTTTCTTTTAAAATTACAAAGGGAGCACATTAAGTGGCATCTCATTCATGGGCAGGGGCCAAGCTGCATGGAGGCTTAAGGGATTTGCTTAGAAAGGCCCTACTTTGCATATAGCCTTTCAAGTTAACTCTTACATTGCGGGGCACAGATGAAAAAAATGGGTAGTTGCACTGAGTGAACCTACTGTCACTCATATCCTCTAATAGGCTTATACAAAATGCTGGCAAGAGGGTGGCTCTCATCAGACCATTGCACTGCTATCTATTCTTGTATTAATATTAAGAAAGAGGAGTGGTAACCATTCTTCCTTTGTAGTAGGATTTTTTTTAGTAGTATTCATAAAAGGAAGATAATTACAAGTGATAATGAAAGCAAGATCTGGACACAAGGAGAAATCTCTGAGGAAAACTTGTGTTGATGGGAGGAGGTCCCTTTCAGTGAAGGTCGCACATTCTTCAAGAGATGAGGATTCACATTGTAGATCCTAGGGAATTCATACCTACCGTGCAGCTCCCGATTGAAATCAACTCCAATCCTTTGCAAGTAGGACATGTAGATAGGATCATCCCTTTTGTGTGGTAGGGTGCTATAGAAAGCTATCCATGCCTCTAATCTCGGGGGGGGGGGGGGGGGGGGGGGGGGGGGGGGGGGCAGGGGGGGGCAGGGGGGTCACTCATGAATATATGTATATATAATGTGAGTTAAAAATAAGGGGTTTTCAAAACACCATTTTTATACATTTTTTCCATATAGAAGGGTGTCATATAAAGGGGCTACTTACAGATTGAATAGAAAAGGGTTGTGTTTTATTCAAGAAAAATTCACAGATTAGGATATTTATAAATAGGCCATGAATGCACGTTATATAGAGAATATATATATATAGTGAACCCCACGAGCCTCTAATTTAGAGTCCCAAATGTTTCTGTGCCATTTAGGTTGAGCCTCATATTCTTTCACTCGCCTAGGTACCTCCACCGCCTTGTCTTTCCAATAATCCACACACGCTCCTATTGCCACCTCATGGGGTGTCTCATTCTTTCCTCCAAACCATCTCTCTCCTTCCCAACATCGTCGAGAGTTTTATTACGTCATCCACCACCCTTGGAGATAGTACCGTGTCTAGCATTCAAGGGAAGGTGAAGGCGAACTCAAAAGGGTGGCTGTGATTTTTCCACTGCCCCCACACTGCAAGTTCCTAGCCCTAGTTTACAAGGTCGCACTCCTCTCCTTGAGGGATGGCCACATGTAGAACTTGCAGCGGCTTGGCTTCGAATTTTTTGTCTACTAGTTGTACCTACTCTCTCTGCCACCATGTGCCTCATCTTCAGCATTATTTTGAGTGGTATGGCTTCCTCCCCTTGCTCTTTTGGTCATGCTTGTGGTTGCAAAGGGGGGCTTGATTTATATAGTTGTTCTTCCTCCACTTGGCCATGCTCAAAGTTATGCCCTTCTTCATGAATTGGCTCTATCAGCTCTTGTGGAAGAGGCTATGCTCGTTGCTCTAGCTCCCCAAACCTTAGTAATTTGAGCTCTTGCATGGTTAATCTGGCAGTGATCAAATGGGCTCTTTTCTCCCCCACTCCTAAGTCGGTGCTAGTTTGGGTGCCTTGGCATGGAGGCCATGTTGAAGCGCTCTCCTTGCCAATTGTAACTTCCTTTTGACTTCCTCAAGGGTCTCTTCTTGTCTTGATTGTGTTACATTTAGCATTGTGTTTAAAAAGGCTCTTTGTTGCCCCAACACCCCGTCTCTATGATTATAGCTTTGCTCTCTACCATGAGGCATTCACTCTTTGAATGGGCCAATTGATAAGCTAAGTCTTTGATTCTATCCTCATTCTTGGCTGCCTATTCTTCTGCCTTCTCTTTCATTTGCTCCAAATCTTGATTCTATTACTGGGCTAGAGTGGCGATTACCTGATCTTGCTTCTACCATAATGTATTCATCTATTCTTTTTCTAGGTTTTGGTGCCCTACTTGCTCCTTTAGGACTACCTGTTCATGGAGAGCTACTTGAAGTTGGTTATGCAGCCCTACCAACTTCTTCGTGGCCTCTTCATCTTTTTGTGTTTTTGTCGCATGCAGTTTTTTCTTGCCTTCTCTCTTTGCCTCTTCAACTCCTCATTTTCCAGATCTAGGCATCTATTTTCCCTAGAGTTGAAGGCACACATTTCCTCTAGAGCTATACAGTTATCCCTTTTCTCATCATACAGGTATTTGAGGCTTTCTTTACCTTGCCTTTCCTTTAGGGCCTCTTTTAATGCAATCATTTCCATATTTATGATTGTCATCACCCTCATTTTTTCTAGCCTATAGTTTGCAAATGCATTTTTTTCTTCTTTTAGCTCTAAATTGTGGCCTTTTTCTCTTCAGACATTCTGTCAACTTGGCTTTGAAGTTCTTTAACTAGCTCATCATATTCTTATGTGTTGCACATGGTTGAGGGCATTGAAGTAGTTGATACTTCCAAGCAAGGTGCCTTCAACCCTTGGCATGATTTGTCATCAACTAGTTGTTGGCCTTTTAGTTCCTACAAGGGGGACTCCTTCGCTTGGTGCAGACACAAGTTCTTGCACTTTGCTTACTAGATACTATACACAAGCCATGACATTGCTTGCATTGACTACTCTTTTGGCAGTTCTTGTGTTGTGGTGATTGTCAGGGTGACCATGACAAGTAGGATTGCGTGTAGAGAAGCCTTATCCTTGCCTTTCCAAATCGCACTTTTTCCTACCTCTTCTATCATCGTTGCACTTGTGCTTGGAACATCCTCTTGTGTAAGGCTCATCATAGCTAACTTCTGAGATCGGGAAGTTTGCTCCATCGATCTTGTAATAGCTAAGGCTATCTACTCCTCCTCCTCTTTTCTTAGTCTTTCTTCCTCTTCCTCTTGTTTCTTCTTGCACTCCTCTTCAAGTCTCCTAGATTCTTGTTTCACCCTCTACAGTTCTACATTTTCTTCTGCGGTGCACTAGGTTCTTCTGATAGAGGGATTTTCAGTGTGATCTTTCTTCTTCCTCCTTGGCTTGACAGCTCTGAACCTTACTATTCTCTTGCTGACTGTCATTTCATTTAAGGTTCCTTGCTGCTAAGTGGTGCAATTGGCTTCTTTCTCCTTATTAGTAGCTTGTTTTTGTTTCTCCTATTGATCTCTGTTGAATTCTTCCTCCCCTTGCTCTTCTACTAAGAACAAAATAGGAGGGCACACTAGAGTGGGGAGTGATGCTCCTCTTGGATTGGTGATGGTTCTGAGGTTTCCTCTACTACTTCTCTTTCTACCTCCCCTAGTGCGTAGTGGCACGACAACGATTGAGTTTGGGACTCACATGAGTTGTCCAAAACACCAATTTTGACCAATTTTCAGTATTCCAAGACCTGTTAGGGCCTACAACTAGCTGTCCAGTAACCTAGGTGGAAATCTAGACTAGCAGATGGGACCACAAAACTATTTGTACTCAAAACTTTGACCTAGCAATCTCCAAGAGTGACTAAAATAACTAACCACTGACCGCTTACCCTTGATAGAGACTTAACTCTATTGTCTCGACTGAACACCCATCATCAAACCACCTATTAAGGCCCATGAAGGACCCAAAATCAACTATTAGGAGTACTCAAGATCCATGTGAAACAGCTACAATGGCATGAAACTGATTGATGTGATTGACTCCATCTAAGGTTATACTCTGCATTGTAGATATGTAAGCGCATGTGAAAGCTGGAAAGCCTAATTTCTCACCATTCACGTCGAGTTGCACCTCTCAAGCATATAAGTGTGTGTATATTTGCAAACTAATTGGATTAACAATGAACACACTAAAGGGGATTAATCTTAAATGAAGCCACCAATAGAAATGCAACCCTAGGAACAAGACGAGTGACCCAAGTCACCAGAAACAAAGATCTAGGAAAGACAGAACCATCAGACCGCTAAGGGAAGGAAGGACTCGCTAGGATTAGAGACACATCTTTAGCCAGCCTGGTCAATCTCATAGAAATACTAGTGGGTTAGTAACTACCATGGCAAGTACCCATTTAAAAAATAATGACCTCAACCTTGACCTTAATATGTTAGATACTAGTTTGAATAAGAATGACCTCAACCTTGACCTTAATGTGGCAGGGTACTTAGACAATCCAATGACTTATCACTCAGTATGACCAATAGACAAGGATAATGCATTAAGGAAGACTTGCAGTGTTGATAGCATAGCCAACCTTGAGGAGAAGAGGAGGTTAGGATGGATCACACTACAAGGCATATTGAGCTATAGCCAGGAGCAAAGGGCTCAGAGGTTGCGCCAGGAGAGAGAGCTCAATGAGATTCACAAGATCCTAGCCATTTCAGGTAGGAATAGAACATGAGGCAATACTGATAGGGAGAGAGCCTTCGAAGTAGACCTTACAATGACTGAGCTACTCATGAGGCGATTGTTAGACAATAGCAGCACCAAGCAAAGTGGAGCAACCTTGACAGCATCATTAGTAGCCCAGGAGTCACCCCATATACTAGGAGCCAAATGAAGATACCCATAGTGGCAAAGAAACTCGATAAATATCAAGTAGGAAATGACCCCTACAGCTTCATTGAGCAATTTGAGTAGGTGTGTGAGGCTAACAACCTCATGGACCTTTCTCAACGAGCATAAGCATTTGGTCTTTGCTTGGGAGACAAGGGATGGACTTGGTTTACTAGTCTAGATAGTGCCAAATGCAATAACTTCACCCATCTAAAGGATCTCTTCATCAAGAGATTCTCAAAGGCAAGATACTTTGATAACCTCATTGTTAAGCTTATGAATGTTAGCCAAAAATACAAAGAGGATATATGAGACTATGTCACACATGTGAGGAGTCTCTACAAGAGGATACCTGCAATAATTGAGTGACCCAATGAGAGAGCGATCTCCACCGTATTCATTAACGGGATCTGTAACAAAGAGATCTATAAGTCCTTAGCAAGCAACTCAAACCTACAAAGGGATGTGCTTGAGAGAGTCTTTGAGGAGGCCATATGAGTGGATGACTTGCTTAGAGAGAGAAGCTCTAGGGCTATGCAGCAAGGGGGTAACACATTTAGAAACTCTAAGAGAACCACATCACTTATAGCGAATGAGCAGTCCCTAACAAACAAGATAAAGGAAAGAGTGTTGACCAGAGCTCAAGTTTGAGCTTAGAGAGAGAGAGTCTAGTTAGCTCAAGTATGAGCTAACAAGACTATAGGAGTTAATATGAAAGCTAGTATGACCTCATGTGCCTTGTGTGCATTGTGGAGGGAACCACTTACCACATGAATGTCTCGATCCCAGATCTCAGCCTTGTACCAATTGTGAAAGATTTGGGCATGATGCTATGCACTACTGATTGCCAAGATGGTTGCCATACTAGCAACCCTATGTTCATCCATACTATCTAGGAGTTAGGTAGCCTTTCTTTGGAAGGGGAGCCCCTTTTGCTCTACCTGCACCTAACTATTCAAAACTAGCTGCTCCAAAGATCGACATCAACCCAATAGGAATCCCTAGACTGCTAGGTCCTATAGTGACCCATCCACCACACGACACTCTACTACACTTTGTAGAGGAACCACTAGAGAAGGACTCATATGTGAACCCTTATGTCTCTTATGACAAGACGAAGGTAACCCCATATTGATGGACTTTAGGCATATCCCAGTCATGGCTTTAGGTAGAGGCCTAGGAGGAGGTCAGAACCATGAGCCCATAACATGTTGGACGTGTGGCCATATAGGGCATATCTCATCTTGTTTTCCAAAAAAGGAGTAAGAAAATAGAGAGAAGGTTGACTTGAGGTGCCCTAAATGCGGAGTTACACAACTTTTTGCCAATTTACCTAGGCGAAAAAACTCCACTAGTTCAGCAATTGTACCATCAATGCCAGTCAAACTCTTTTGTGTCGAGTCACCTAACAATGATGCCACACCCATCCCAATAAATGTCATGACACGAGCCTAAACAAAGCAGGTTGGTATCTCATTGCCTAGACCTAGCAACCTAGATGCATCCTCTATAGGGAAGAAGAGTTGGCAAAGGAGAAGAAAGAGGGCTGAGGAAAAAGTAATACTCAAAAAAGAGTGTGTGACCACCTTAACAAAGGGAAAGCAGGTTACAAATGCAAAAGCAAAAACGTCTGCTCTTAAGACAAGGGAGAAGGGAAGTGCTAAGGTTGGAGAGTACCTGATCCCAACCAACAACTAAAGACTGTAGATAAGGTCAAGGAATGGATAAAGGAAGCATAAGCTCATTTGTGAGATGCTAAACCTATCATTGAGGATGAGATCAATGAACTCTCAAACATGAGCCCACCCGTCTCTCCCTTGTACTTGAGAGTAGGAGAGACAACATCACCACATCCACAACCGTGCTCACAGAGCACAGATGCCATGAATAGACCGGCTACCTAAGAGCATTGGCAAGAAGTCCATGAAGCAGAGGTGGAAAGATGGTTGGAAATTTGCTAACCACACTAATATCAACTCCTGTGATATTGTCATTAGGAGAATTGCTTAGGCAAAACCTCACACTATGGCAAGAGTTGAAGCGATGGGTAGAAAAAACTGATAAACATGAACTACAATACTTGCTTGATCATGATGTTGTGACACACATACCACGCCTAGTGCTGAATCCAATGTTTATGTTCCCACAAGTGATGCCTTTTGGGAAGCTATTGAGATGCACATAGTCTTAGCTGTTGTTACTCTAGGAGATACTATGCAGAAGGGGATAGTAGACACATGAGCAAGAGTTAATGTACTTACCCATACAATCTTGCAAGCTTGGGGAAACCCACTAGTAGAAACTGCGTAGTTCAATGTGACTCTAGTGAATGGAATGAAGGTTAGACCCTTCGGAGTCCTGAAGGATTGGCCTTTGAAGATAGTGGGAGTCCAATTCTTCGTGAACTTCATAATCATGAAGGGAGTGAATTATGATATCCTGCTAGGCAGACCTTGGATAAGAAATGCCCGAGTGATTAAGGATTGTGGTAATGACTTGATATTCTTAGGTAATAGATCAAAAGCAGTCTGAGTAGAGATGGTCATTTGGAAAACCTCACTAGTGGACCCGGATACCATCTCTGCTCATGCTAAAGGGTGACTCAAAGGTTAGAAGCGAGTATGGACCTATCACAAAGTACATTCCTTGTCCTAAGAATGAGCGCGACTGGATGCATGTGTTGGAAACCATTGATCTCCCATTCTTGGAGGATGAGGATGAATATGGGCAAGATGTAGACTCATCTAGGAAACCCAACAACACCATAACTTCTAACATATACACAACAGTGCCCCTATACATGATGGCTAGGAGTTCCATCAGTCGAATAACACCAATCACTTATTGTGTCTTAACTAACAAATTAGAACTCCATAAAATCTTGAAGTACCTTTCAAGTGAGCTAGTTAGCAAAGTAGCTACAAACCTAAAGTCCCCAAGGATCTCATGGAAAACAAGGAGTGGCAATGGAATAAAGTGCATGACTTAAACCTGTCATATAATTGGACTCTCATGACAAGTGAGAAAAATCTTGAGAATAGGAACCTTGAAAATGAAGCATAGTCTGAGTATGAGGATTCCGAAGATGAGTACAAAGATTGTTGTTCCATTAGGGAGAAAAACAGAGAGGAAGCATAAACCATAGAATATGACATGAATGAGCAAATAAGATAAGACACTAAACCTAGAGAGATCAATGCATTTAGAGTGAACAAAGGAGTTGCTAGGTAGATTGCAATCGAGCTTGGCTACAATACCTAGAGATAGTAGATTTTGAGCAAGTGGGATTATTTCAACTTGCACCACACTATTATTTGGAGTTGAGTCAGCCTCAGAGTTGTGACCACCAGGGGAGATAACCTCTTTCAGTGAGGATGGTGAGTACAACTCTGGGAGAGAGGTGAGCTCTATTTGTGGCCCCAAAATGCCTCGACCACCTGGGGCGAAATGCACCAAGGGGGACCTCCTAGTCCACGTAAGGCACAAGAGGCTAAAGGAGGTGAGAGGGAAACAATCGAAGTATTCAAAAGAAGCCTACAATTTTTTGGATGGCTTCTCAGGCTATAAAAAAGTGCAAGTTCATTTGGATGACATGCACAAGATGACATTCACCACTGAATGGGGGGTGTTTGCCTACATAATCATGCCATTTGGGATGACTAACACCCTTGCTACCGCCATGGTCAGAAAATGGTTGGAAGTATATGTGGATGACATGTGCATCCACACCAACTAGGAAGAGCACTTGAAAAAGTAGAGAATAGTCTTTGAATGGTGTTGGCAATACGGTCTCTCATAGAACCCCTTATATTTCCAATTCTAGGTAAAGCATGGGTGTATTTTAGGTCATGTTATGTCAAGGAATGGGATAGCCACTGACTCCTTGAATGTTAGGGTAATTGTATACCTTTCCCCTTTGACCAACTTCAAGGGAGTTCAGTGCTTCTTAGGACTCATAGGATACTATAAACAACGATTTGTACTAAACTATGCATTGATTGCAAGACCTTTGTACTAGTTGTTGATAGTATTTGAGTGGACCGAAGAACATCAACAAGTCTATGAAAGGTTTCAACATGCTCTAACTTCAACCCCTATCTTAAAAGCCCCAGATTGGTCCATTACCTTCCATGTTCACATTGATGCATCAAAATTTGTTGTAGGGGCAATGTTGTGCCAGCTTGGTGAGCATACTTGTGACTATCTAGTGAGCTTTACTAGTAAACAACTCACTGATATGAAGATGAACTATTCCACAATAGAGAGGGAAGGGTTAGCCATGGTGTTTGCCATCAAGAAGTTTATACACTATCTTTTGGTGACACCCTTTACCTTCTTTGTCGATAATCAAGCATTGCTCTATCTTATGAACAAACCATGTGCAACAGGATACATTGCTAGATGGTTATTTTTGCTTTTGGAATTTGAGTTCTATGTGGTAATGCACAAAGATAAACATCACTATATGGTAGATCACATATCCCACATACCCATAGGTGAAGTGGTTGGACAGGGCATCATTGATGATCTACTAGATGCGCATCTTTTTAAGATATCCAATGAACCAACTTTGTTTAGAGTAGCAGACCTCACACTGTATTAGGTGGATGATATAGTCCATATCCTAGAGAATGGATTGCTTGTACAACCCATAGAAAAAGCTAGGTTAAGAAGACTAATCTTAAAGATCCAATCGTATTACTTGATCCTTTGTCAATTGTATTGATTAGGATAGGATGGACTCTTAAAGAGAAGTGTCTGCAAACATCAAATGCACGTTGTGCTCACAAAAGCACATGGCGGGATTGCTGGATGACATTTCAGTGGGGATACCACATCACGTAAGGTGCTCCAGTCTCAATTGTGGTGGCCAATGCTATTCCACAATGCAGCTAAGTTTGTGAAGCACTGTGATGAGTGCCAATGGACCAAAGTCCCTATTTGTAAGGAAAAAATGGAGCTAACCCCAATGGTTGCAAATCAACCATTCAAGAAATGGAGAATTGACTTCATTGCTCCAATTAGCCCTATGGCATTGTACTCATAAGCCAAGTACATCATTTTTTCCCAACGGACTATCTCATCAAGTGGACTAGAAGCTTGAGCAACTCATAAAAATGATGTTAGGACCATGACCAAGTTCCTTTGGGAGCAAGTAATTTCATGATTCGGTTGTCTCATAGAGTTGGTCATTGACTAAGGTACACAGCATCAATGAAGTGATTGCTTACTTGTTATCCACCTTCTCTATAATCCACAGGAATTCCTCACCATATTACCCTTAGGACAATGATCAAGTTGAATCCATGAACAAGATCTTGGTGAAGGTCCTACCAAAGGTAGTCTCTCCTCCACATAGTGATTGGGACAACAAGCTCATGGCATCTTTATGGGCATAGAGGATGGCCTACAAAACAACCATAGGACAATAGACCCCATTTAAATTGACCTACAGAACAGAAGCAATTCTACTAGAAGAGTTATTTGTTCCAAGCTTGAGAGTAGTGGTCCAGGAGAGATGAGAGGGCAAGCAAGCATAGACAAATCAGTTGGTAGAGCTAGAGCGCCTATCTGAGACTTGTCTCGTTGCAACCCATGCTCTAATCTATGAAAAGGCATGACTGAAGAGTTTGTTTGACAAACATGTCCAATAATGAGACTTTGGGCAAGGAGAACTAGTCTTGCTATAATTTGTTAAGGGACATAAGTAGAAGATGAAATTCAAGGGATTGGGACCTTTCAAGGTTTGCAATATCAGTAGAACGGGCAATGTGGAACTCAAAACCTTAGAGGGAGAGGGGATAGGATTTTGCAATGGAAGTCGCATAAAAAAGTATTATCCTCCATCACATCCACTTCATGAATCTCCAATGATGGAACCACCAATGAATGTGAGATTTGCTACCATCACTGAATTGGAGAAGGAGGATGAAGAAGTGGTAGCACCAACCTACTTGTGAATAACTATACAACTCAAAAGGCATACACTTTTGATGCACTAATTGATGAGGGAGCTTACTCAAATATCTTAACCTATGATCACAGGACCGCCATGGTCAACTCCAATTGCAACCAACTAATGCGAAACTTAGCCCGTTTGGGGGATAGTCTCATCCACTCTTGGAGAAATGCAAATTAATGGTTTCCATCAAGATTGAGACCTACCCATCATCTTTAATGTGCTACCTAACAAGCCAAGTGTTGATAAGGAATCACTGCTAGGTCATAAATTCACAAAATAAGTTCACTGTAACGTTGACTATGACTCACAATACATCCATCTTGCCATCAGCAATGTTAGAATAATAACAGTTTTCAATAAGGGCACCATAACTACCCACAGGCATAGAGTGCCACCAATAGTTAAACCTAGTGTCAATCCTAAGGAGGGGGTAGTGCACCACAATGTACTCCCATTGTAAAGTCCCACCAACATCTACCGACCACAACCAAAGCTAATCCAAACACTCAAGTGGGTCCCCAAGCATAGACCACACTCTCACAAAAACCAATCATTTGCAACCCATAGTTTCCATTCCCCACACTCTAGACCCAAATGGAGAAGTTCTCATGCCACGACAAGAACTTACTAAGCTCCAACTATTAGTTGAGTCTGAGTCCACTTTTTTACGCAATTGGTATACTCTACACATTTCATGGGTCAAGGGTTATCAAATCATGACCAATGTAGAGGAACAATGTGCCATCAAGACTTTCGAGTATGACTAGATGTATGTGGCCCCTACTTCATTTAGGGTATTAGAGATGACAAGAAATCGGCCATTAGACGACGATATCATGCTACATCCATACTTGGATAGAATTCTAACCAAAGAGGAACTCCACATTGTAAGACAAATCAACTCAGGTGGCCTCTTGATGACATATTGACTCACACCACACAAGTGGACATTCATCCCCACAGGATATGGACTGTCATGCGATACTACAGTATAACCCATTTTTTAATGACCAGCTCTTGAAAAATTAAGGTACATCATGGACTCACTCAAGGCCCTTACACCTTTACTTCCACAATCCTAGAAAGGGTTTTCATCATTTCCAAGGAAAGGGGGGTGAAGTGGAAGGTGAATGGAGAAAATAGAAATAGGAGTTGAACTTCAAAGAAAAGGATGGATGGAGTTTTCTTCTTTATTTACTAAAAATGCTTCATGTAGGGCTTGTGTGAAATGCATGGATCAATTGATGTGGAAATTCTCATTTCATGAGCTATACATTTCATCGTTGGATTGTGCATTTTCTAATCATTATACTTTTTGTGCAAGAAATGTCCTTTAAGGAGAACTAATTGTGGCATGTCATGTGGTGGCAGGAACGCAAATGGCAGGGTAGCAGGACAAAACCAATAGGCTCCCATTCTCTAAGGTGGAACACAAGAAATACAGCTTAGCCATAGAGATGCACACATTCAACCAATTAAAATATTGTAGTATCCACAACCTAGGGGGACTGGTGACATCTGAAGAGGCACTTAGATGGATAATAGAACAATTTAATCTTGCCAAGTATGTGGAGAAGGTGGGGGATGTCATCGACCATAGTAAATGCACTAAGATCTTGAAGTCCTTTGATGCCCAAAAGAATAGTGGCACAGTAATAATTAGGCAGGGAGATGCCAATAGAAGGGTGTAAGTTGAATTAGCCCCAAAAATGATGGAGAATGCCATGGGACTAGTTGACAAGATGGAGAAAAGGCCCAAGAGATATGTCTATGGGATGTTGGGAATGGATAATAAGAAATTCTACACAAATGATGAAATCACCTTGGCTGATATCCTCAATCCCACCATCAGATTGCAAGAAAAGATGATCCACACCCTCTTCTCAAGCCAAAGATACAATGCCCTCATGAATAGAATAGGAGTGCTATTTCTTGAAAGCTTCGTAGCAAACACATTGGATGAGGTAAACTAGAATTCCTACATCCAAAGAACCATCTAGGCATCAGCAAAGGTGCTAGCAACAACACCAAGGGTAGTAGGGGGAGAGTCCCTAGCTACAATAGTGGAGTAAAAAAAGGAAAAAACGAGCATCCAAGGAATCAACCATAGGGTTTGGAGGGGTACTAACAGCTAAAAAAAAATCTAGAGTGTGGCTTCCTTTTAGATTTAGAGAGCCAATGCCATTTTAGACATTAGTGTTAGTGTCCATGGTTCAAAAATATTAGATTTTAGTCAATTTTTGATATTCTAGATATTATCTCTTGTAAAAAAATCCATAAAACTATAGTTAATTTCTAGATTAGGATGACATGTGAAAGAAAGCATGTAGCTTTTTGCTAATTTGAGAGGATTTTATGTAAAAAGAGAGATTAGCGAAATCACGCAATGCGTGATCGCTGTTTTCAGGCAGTGAATAGCACTCCGAAAGTGGGAGATGAAGAAGGAGTGATCTGGCACGATTCTTGTCAGGTGTCCTAGTATTTAACCCCCCTTTCAAAGCCATTGGAAGCATCAGATTAGCGATCTGAGCAGCATAGAGGAATGTATAATTTTGTACACGTTTTTGTCTATTAGAGTTATATTATCTCATAATGCTGAAAGAAACTGACAGGCTTCATCTCTGTTAGTATTCTTCTATATTTTCTAATTCTTTTTGGGAGTATTCTTCTACATCTTTAATCTCTTCGAACCCCTTCTCTTTCGTCTACTCCTCTCCTTGAATCTACCTACACCTAACTATCTCTTATCTTCAATGGATCTTTACGATTCATTCAAGATCTACAGCCTGTCAATCGTGTCACAATCTGAAATATTGGTTTGGGTCCAATTGTTGATGAGTTTGCTGAAGCTTTTGTAGCTAAAGAAATTTATCCTATGGGCGACCTATATTCAGGATATGACCAATTTCAGCTTTCATTGGAAAGCCGAGACATTACCACAATGAAGACACCTCTTGGATTGGTCTGCATGTGCACTCTACCACAAGATGCAACAAACTCCATAGCCCATATGATGAATGCCACGCACAAAGTCTTAATGGAATTTATTCCACATTTTACTCTTCCATTTTTTGATGATGTACCTATCAAGGGATGTGAAGTCAATGAAAAGAATGAGGATCTTGATGAAGATGGCTGCATGACATTTGTAGTTAACCATATTCATGATTGTGACAAGATTTTGACAAGGCTAGAAGAGGTATATCTTACCCTTTCAAGAGCTAAGTCAATTTTTGGAGTAGAAGAAGTCCTAGTGGTCGGTCATCTATGTGGCCCCTATGGACGCAAACCTTCTCCAATCAAGATAGATGCCATCAGCAGAATGCAAGAAAAATGTACAAATGTTTCAGAGGTGAGAAGATTTATTGGCACATGTGTATTCTATCTCATATGGATACCACATTTTTCTCATGTAGTCGAAAATCTTTATCAATTATTAAGAAAAGGCCAAAGATTCTCTTGGAATAAAGAGCATACTCTCACTATGCGCAAATTAAAGAAGCTGTTAATTTCAACCCCCACTCTCAAAAGGGCTGGCTATTCAAATGGTCAACCCATCATCCTTACTGTGTATACAAGTCCCATTGGGATAGGATGGGCTATTGGCCAAGAGGATCTTGAAGGTAATAGGTATGCAATTCATTTTGGAGCAAAATTTCTCAATGAACATCAAAGAAGGTATGCACAAGTAAAAAGGGAATTATGGGGAGTTGTAACAGCATTAAAGTGTGATGGTGAATACTTTATAGGTGCTTCTGTAGTGGTAGAAACTGATTGTCTTCCACTCTTGGGCATGATTGCCAACTGCTCTACACCTGACATTGCTATGCTAAGATGGATTATAGATATTAAGTCTCTCAACCCCGAATTAAAGCATATTGCAGGAAAGGCGAATCCAGTTGCTGACATGCTATCATGTGCAAGATATGACAATGAAGAAGAGCTGATGGAAGAAGATAAAGCTGAAGAATCTATACTTTCTGAATTTCATTCCATGGCTGCTGAAAATACCTTTTCAATTACTATATATACTGGTCCAAAGCTGAAAACAACAGGATGGTCAACTAGAAGCCAGCATGCTCATTGCATTACTCAAGTTCTAGTTCGTTTCCTTGAAGAAGATTGGCTAAAGATCGGCCAATATTTGAGCACAATGAAGAAGAAGGAGACTTGGACTGATGAGGAGTTCAAGCATATCAAGAGGAAAGCTTATGGCTTTTTTCTTAAAGAATGACATCTATGGAAGCACGCAAAGAAAAAGAAAGGAGCGCATGTCCGAGTTTTAGGTAACAAAATATTGCAACAACAGGTAATGAAGGAATTTCATGAAAGCCTATGGGCTGGCCATAGAGGAATATGTGGAACCTTTAGTAAAGTCAAAGAAAAATATTGGTGGCAAAACATGTATCAGGACATAGCACATTTTGTTGAAACATGTTATGTGTGTCAAATGTATTCTATGGTCAAGCGTCGATATGGGTTACAACCAACTTATCCTTTGTCTATACATTATAGATGGGTTATTGATCTTGTAACCATGCCTACAAGAATATGGAATATGCGGTATTTAGTGCTTGCAAGAGAGGATCAAACCAATCAAGTTGAAGGCAAAGCCTTAACAACCAAATCCACTCAAGCTGTTTGTCATTTTTTGCTTGAAGAAGTGTTTTGTAGATATGGTTGTGTGGGTAAAGTAACTGCAAATAGAGGAGAGTTGGATGCTGATGAGGCATGCAACTTCTTTGCTCAATTGGGTATTAAGTTGGCTTTAACATCATCCTACGACCCTGAAGACAATGGAAAGAGTGAGAGAGGTCATCAACCTATTCTCAAAGCTCTAGCAAAGTCTTGTAGAGGAAAGATCAAAGAATGGTCTAAAATGCTACCTTTTGCATTATGGGCTAACTGGACTACTCAGAGTTCAGTGACTGGCTATATGCCAACTGAACTTATGCATGGAAAACAACCAATTATGCCAATTGAAGAATCTATTCTCACATGGAGTCTTCTACCTTGGGAGGAAGGCATTAGTAGAGAAGAGTTGCTGACTTTGCACATATGGCAGCTAGAAAGAAGGCCTGAAGATGTTCAAGCGGCTATTGAGAAGCTAAAGACAACAAGACTAAAGAACAAAAGAAGATTTGATAAGAGACATTGACTTCGGCCAAGAGCAATTCAAGAAAATGGCTGGGTGCTTGTCTATGACAATAGCCTAAACAATCAATACAGTGCTTCTAGGAAGATGGTAAAGCGTTGGTTTGGCCCATATGTGGTAAAGGTCGTTCATGACAATGCCACATATTCATTGGCTGAATCGGATGGAACAAGCATGAAGATACCCATAGCTGAAAAAAGAATCAAGCTCTTCAAACGAAGAGAAAGTTCAACATATGAGCTAGAAGACTTGAATATAATTCAAGAGCATGAAGACATAGAGGAAGAAGAAGAGGCAAAAGATGAAAACATTGACATGGCAGAAGATAATTCTTCTGACACTGCAAATCCGTAAGACTTTGGCACATGCCAGAGGATGTGCAAGTTAGGAGGGGGTGGATGTCGTGCCACTACACACACACCGTGTAAAAAAAATCTAGAGTGTGGCTTTATTTTAGATTTAGAGAGCCAATGCCATTTTAGACATTAGTGTTAGTGTCCATGGTTCAAAAATATTATATTTTAGTCAATTTTTGATATTCTAGATATTATCTCTTGTAAAAAATCCATAAAACTATAGATAACTTCTAGATTAGGATGACATGTAAAAGAAAGCATGTAGCTTTTAGCTAATTTGAGAGGATTTTATGTAAAAAGAGAGATTAGCGAAATCACACAACGCGCGATCGCTATTTTCAGGCAGTGAACAGCACTGCAAAAGTGGGAGATGAAGAAGGAGTGATCTGGTACGATTCTGGCCAAGTGTCCTGGTATTTAACCCCCCTTTCGGAGCCATTGGAAGCATGAGATTGGCGATCTGAGAAACATAGAGGAAGGTATAATTTTGTACACGTTTTTGTCTATTAGAGTTATATTTCTCATAATGTTGAAAGAAACTGACAGGCTTCATCTCTGTTAGTATTCTTCTATATTTTCTAATTCTTTTTGGGAGTGTTCTTCTACATCTTCAATCTCTTCGAACCCCTTCTCTTCCATCTACCCCTCTCCTTGAATCTACCTGCACCCTGTTGTCTCTTATTTTCAAGAACTTGGCTTGAAACCTTCAACCCTTCTCTTATCTCTACCATCTCTGAAGTCTAAACTCTTGAACCCCCCATGCATTCTTCTCTTGCTAACCCCCTGTGGTGACCTTCAACCCTATGCGCTGCGACATCGTCTGAGTCCCAAATTTGGTCATCTGAGTGGTCTCCTAAAGAAAAGTGGTCGTCCGAGTGGTCAGATGACTCAAACTCAGATGAGGGGTGCCATTCGAGTATTCAAATTGGCCATCTAACACCTAAGGTTTGATCATCCAAGGTCCAAAAATTGGCTTGAGTCTGAGTGGACTCTTGTGCGAGCACACATCCAAATGGATTTAAGTGGATCAATCATCCGAGTCCGATGGTCAATCATCTGATATGGTCATTGTTCGAACAACACAAGAAAAGCATGGAATGACACAAATATTGATTCTATTGATTTAATGCACAACTTACAATGCACCCAAGATTCTAACTCAATGCCATAAACATTAGTGAAGACTCTGGGCATACCTGGAGTGCCCGAATGTGACAATGTCAAAGATTTCTACTACTATTACTACCTCTAGACATGTAGCTCTGTGTCTCTCTCTCAATAGCTCTCTCACAATCTCACAGTGTGCAAATGAGCTCTCTCTTCCCCCTTTTCACCTTTTATGGTATCTCTTTGCCCCTTACACTCTATTTTCCTTCCCAGATATCAAAAATATTTTTATTTTCTTTCTCTGTTACCCTATTCCTTGGTTATACAAAGACTTATCTTTTCCTTTTTGTTTCTTATTTCACAAACCTTAAGGTCTCAAATCTGATCAAAATACACTTATCCTACTCTAACCAATACACAAAAAGCTTTCTAAACCTAAACTAATCCACAAGAGAGATCAAATGACCTCCAACTCTCTCGCTTCCTTCCTAAAACCAAGTGTCATCTCGAAGACGAACTCCTACTTCATCACTCAATTTGGAGTGCACAAGTACTCAAGCTTCAATCCATTGGTCCTAGCACAATAGAATCAAAATCTCGCCACTCTCATGAGCAAACTGCCAAGACCCACATACCATTTATTGCTTCAAGCATTTCAAGCTAAGAGCTATGGCTACCTCTCACATAGCCGTGCACACTCTTCCACACATCGATATAGTAAACTTACCTTTGAATTTGATCGAGTTACCTCCTCCCATGAATCCACCGATAGCTCCATGATCTAAGATGCACTCTCAAAACAAGCTCCATCTCCAAGCTCCAAGCTTTGATCTCCATAGCCATGCACACAAGAAAGGAGAAGAGAAGATGATGATGATGATGAGAGAAGGGGAAGAGCTTCCTCACGGTCCCTCGCTCTCTCACACACACTCTCTCCCTCTCCACGCTCCCTCTCTCATACATAAGAAGGAAGCAAGAGCAAGAATCAAGGAGAGAAAAAGTTTGACCACACACCAAGAATGAGCTTCTTCATTCACTTTTTGACTTTTATACATGCCCTATCCCCTCCTTGGTGAGCAACCATCCCCTTTTCTGTCTAGCCTTTATCCATTTCTCTACTCCCTTTCCTCCTCCTTCCTATTGGCATTGGCCTTAACCCATGCCTCTCATTCTTTACAACTTGCATGAGAGAGAGCTTGGTGCTCTTTTACAAGATGAATTACAAGGTGTCTGGCACTGTTTTTGTAAAAATATTTAAGTGTACTTACTCGTGTGCACCTTTCTCTTGCATTTAGACTTTTCATGCGCTTTGTGTCTTTGAATTTTCCTTATTGCACCTTTGTCCTCCATCTTCCTCTCACCTTGGGACTATCTTCTACTTTTGATTTTTCAAATTTTCCATATTGGTCTTCCAAGGGTTAACAAACATACCAACTATTCATCTCATTAAACATAATATCTCCACTTACCTATAACTTGCATGTAACCAAATTATAACACCTGTAATCCTTTTATCTAAGGAAATAGCCCAAAATATATACTTTTGAGCTTTTGAATCCAACTTCTTTCTTAGCTCATTGGGAACATGTACATATGCAATGTATCCAAATATCCATGTGAGGAATGTGGTTTCTTGTGCCATTAAAGTTCTCCTCTGGTGTCACAGTATGCACTGCATTAGTGGGGCTTATGTTTATAATGTACACAGCTCTAGAGACAGCTTCAACCCAATAATAATAAGGTATATTCTTTTCAACCATCAAGACTCGTGCAATTTTTGCGATATACATGTTCTTTCTTTTAGCAATACCATTTTGTTTTTGGAGTGTATCTGCACATAAACTACCTTTAAGTCCCATGCTATTTTAGAAAATTATTGAATTCATTGGAGAGATACTTTTTCTCTCTATCTGACCTCAAGTACTTAATCTACACACATATTTGTTTCTCAATCAAATTTGTAAAATCCTAAAAGTGAGAGAACACCCCACTTTTCTCCTGCATGAAGTATACCCATGTCGTCCTTGTATGATCATCAATAAAGGTTACATAATACTTACATCTAGTCATTGATACATTATTTGTAGGATCCTATACATTTGAATGTACAATATCAAGTAAATAATTGCTTGCATGTTTATCATGAGAAAATGCATGCCTTGCATGTTTGTCAAATTGGCATGCTTCACACACTTTCTACAAGCACATTTACATGGCCAATACATTTATACCAAATGTCAATATCAAAAATCCTGCACCTTGTGCAAGCATAGTAGCTTTTAGCTCAAGTATGTTTATATCCAATTTAAACATCCTTCCCATATGCTTGCATTTTGCAACCGGTTTACATCCGTTCTTAAAATCTTCTACAAAGAAACTATTCTCATTAAATCTTATTTGCAATCCTTGCTCAACCATTTTCCCAATAGAAACCAAGCTCCTTGTGATGTTAGGCACATGCAATACATCAACCAAATACAAATTTTCCATCTTACATAGACAATGGGACACTCCCAATATGAGCAATAGGATGCCCTATATTATCACATGTTTCAACAAAACCTAGAAGTTTAAGATTTTTAATTTCTCTAAACTATTCTCCATGAGATGTCCTACTATTCTCCATGAGATGTCCTATGATTAGAGGCACCTAAGTCCACATACTACTAATGCATCTACATTTATTGCTTCATCATGTGAAGTATAACAAATAAATTCTCATTATCAACTTGATTAGTGGTAGATGCATAATTGCTATATTGTCTTCTCCCATTTCTATTATTTTCAAATCTTCTATTTTCAAAACAATCATATGAAATATGACCTTTCCTTACCACAATTATAGTATTCTCTCTTATTATAACTTGCATTTTGTCCACCATGTCCTCTATGTCTCCCCCTGCCTTGAGATCGGCCTCTGCCACCTATATGTGACTACTCCTCTGAGTCATGAAACTACTCTTGATTTTGCTCATAATGGCCACTACTATGGCCTGTACCACCATGATCTCTACCTCTAGTGTTAGAATAGAGCATACGTTCTGAACTATTCTTGCTTTGTGATGAAGATGTAGCAAGACCCAAATTTTTCTCTTCTAATATCAACATAGATATTAGATCTACAAAATTAGGGATGGTGTATGGAGGTTTGAAACTACTTGTACTCCTCATCGAAAGCTATCCAAGTATGAAGCCACTATATCATCATCATCAATGTGCACTTCAATAGATCCAAGAGCTTTAAAAATGATCTTAATCTTTAATGCATAGTCATTAGTAGACAGAACGCCTTGATTGGCATTGTTTTATTACTTAGACTCCAACTTCAACTTTCTAGATTTGTTATTTGTACTAAAAAATTTGATTAGATTATTCCATGCATCTATAGGACTGTCTCCATCATGTATATGCCCAATCATATTGTTTGAAATACTAATAGAAAAAATGCCTTAGCCTACTTAGGCATTATATTTTACTCTGGTAACTCTAGCACCTTAGTATCATTCCTTCAAGGCAGTCCCAATAATCTTTATCCATAAGAAAATTGGTCAATCTGAACTTCAAAGCATGAAAATTATGCTTATCAAGCTTGTCATTGACAATATTATTAAATCCCTTAGACATTGTGTAGCAAAATCCACAAATTTGCATTTATCAGTAACATACTAATTCACATAAATTGTCACCCATACTAAACTTAGTACATAAGTATACCTTGAATAACACTTGTAATGTCTAAGAACATCCAGATTCTATCTGCCATAGCCCATCCTTGCAACTTTTTGAGAAATGATAAGGTTTGCAAAGTTCATAAATCTCACTAGGTCTACATTCAAACAGCCTCAAACTCTCAAATGGAAGTTGAAATGTGCCCAAAATACAAATGGACTACACAAGTGCAAACGAAGGTCTGTAACACTCCCTCAAGCACTTCAAACTCATGAAGATGGCTTGTCAATTTTAGATCTTATGAGAGATATCGCTACTCCATAGTAGGGTTTTCTTATAGACTCTTGTGCATGTAGCTCATAGTTCTTTGTTTGGACACCACTTTGATACCATTAAAATATTTGGAGGAGAGAGAGAGGACTCTTCAGCTTTTGCAAGTCACAAAATACACAAAAAGAATGCACAAAAGATAGGAAGCTAAAACCCTAATCTTTCTTCTTCTTCTTCTTCTTCTTCTTCTTCTTCACTATACTAGTCTATCAACAATAAGAGTACAACATACATAATATACAAGTGGTCCATAGTGTGAACACATTTAGTATGCAAGTACCAACCATATCAATGATATGAATGCAAAAACAATCATCTAGGTGCATAAGTGCCAGCTCGTGTTAAGCTTTACATCTCGACACTTTGAGTAGTATTAGGGCTACTATTGAAAAAAATTTGCATTCTATTGTCATTGCATGCATCCAATACTTTTGGGGATAGTTTGATATGCAACTATTCTCCCATATGGACATAGTTTGAAAGTGATAGTCTTCAATGAGTCCTTCAAAATAATACTTGCACATCATGTGGAGCAGTAGCAAGGTGGGAAAACATTGCACTAAATCATGCTTTGCAACTTGTAGTTCAAGGTTGTAGACAATAAGCTAAAGTCTGAAAGGAGAACTCAATAAAGTCGGCAAAAAGAAGAGGAAAGTAATAGTAGGGATAGCATTGATGGACCTACAGGGTTTCCATTAGGAGCTTGATAAGAATGCTAATAAGTTGAAGCTGCCAATAGTGTATGTAGCTACATAGTAAAGAATAAAGAAGACCAACATACAATCAACCTATGAGGAGGCTTCCTATTAATTTGTAGGTGGTAGCAACAATTATAGCTTATACATAAGAAAGAATAGTAGAAGCTAGATGAGAAGGAGAAATAGGATTTGAACAAAAAGCAATAACTGCAAGCTAAGGATCTAGATGAGAATTAGTAACACCTATTGTACATGAGATTAGTGCAACATAAATAGCAACCATTGTAGACATGCAAGTAAAATTTGAAGCTTCTAGCCATGAAGCAGAAGAGGAAATGCACTGAGTCAAGTGTGCCAAATGTGGATTACTTAACAAGCAAGGGGTTAAATCAAAGCTTTAGCAAGGTTGCCCATAAGCGGTAGAAGACATAGTGGCCAAAAACCCTATCCATTAGAATTTAGGGTATGTTCACACTAGTCAATGTGAAAGCTGTTTAAATTGCCCAAACACATGGGATTTGATATGCTTGGAAAAGGGGATGTATCTAATGATATGGATGTATTTCACTACAATGTATTTGAGGATGATTTGTGGATATTAATGGGTTTTATGAAGACCCATATTGGCTTAGATATAAAAAAAGGCCCACAAAAACATTCAGAGTTGCTTCCATAAGGGAGAAGAAATATTAGGAATAAACACACCTAAACTACTTCTGACTCTACTGGTAGTCAACTATGCAGAAGTTGCCTTCTATAGGACCTCCACAATCTTCTCAACTAATAATAGATGCATACCACTAGGCACAAGTAGAACAGAGAGGAAAAAAGACAATGCCTCATTGAGATTGGTAGAGAAAATGTGAAAGTTGTAGCCATAGGCCAATCCAACATGATATTTGTAAGAGGCCAAAAAAGAGTAACAGAGCTTTACATCAATGAGTGAAAACTTGAGAGCTATAGAGTCGTGTAAAATTGCTCAACAAATGCAATCATCCTCCAAAAGAAGAGAATAGTCATGGATCAGGAGTGGAACATGTTAAACCATTATCACGAATGGCAATGACAAACCTACACACCACACATAGAAACTAGGAAAAACAAGGGGGGAATTCTTGCAAAAAAGAAATAGACAACAACTGAGAAAAAATCATCGAAGAAACCACTAAATAACTAATAGTACTAGACCACACATCACCAAGCGCTTTACATCCTATCGAAAAATTTTAACATGGCCTATGCACATATGCGACTAAAATCTTGGTACAATGTAACAAATAGGCACCCGAGACCCCCTAATTAAGTGCACAAAAGAAAAGAAAATATCAAACACATGGTATCCCTATTAAACCAGAAAATCAAAACGAACTTATATAATGACCATGGACTAAAAGACAAATTGATGAAGGACTAATAAGACCAGACTCGATTGATAAACCCCATCCCCATATGCACATTATATGAGCCTAAATGCCTTGTAGTGGATGGGTCAAAGACTAATCAGACTCATTTTATTAGATGAGAAATGATTCATCAATTCATTGTTAACTTATCTCATTAATGCATAGTGAATCGGAATTAATGTGCCCCATCCTCACTCAAACTTGACTCAACCAAGGGTCTCTATGATGCAATTCATTTTTATAATTAGATTATGTGCGGCATAGAGTGAATGCATGCATGATTTGGGGGGGGGGGGGGGGGGGGGGGGGGGGGGGGTTATTTTTGAATTACAAATATTTGTGTCTACAATGTAGAGGTGTTGCATAAGTGAACAATGGGGTTTATTTTTAATTAAAAATTATGTGGGTTATGGTGCAATGTGCTCATCTAAGGGTGGGGATTCCTTTTACAAGATTAATTATCAGTTTCTTTTTATTTAAAAGTTATAAGACGTACATTCTATTCATTTTGTGGTGCAATGGCCAGTTGATTTTATTACAATTAGTAGTGTTTTATGGTGCATGTGGATGAAAGAAAAGGAAAACAAAAGACCTTGCATGATGAGGGATCCTTGCAAGGTCTAATGGCACATGGAAAACCAGAGGGTGAGCGCATCCTCAAAAGATATCATGAGGACAATCACGAGAAATCTGGCCAATCAAGAAGATAAGGATAACTCAACCTCTTGCCAAAAAAGAGAAAACTAGGTGTATATGTGTGTGGGTTTTTTTCACTTTTTAGCTATTGAATTTTTTTTAAAAAACTTTTTTAAATATGCATATTTTATGGGATTTTTTGTTTTTTATTTTTTTTTTTTGGATTTTTAGTTGTTAATTTTTAATAAAATCAACATAACTGCCAAAAATATATGTCAGCATTAAATTTTTCTTTGCACTTCAATTAGAATGGATTGAATCACTCCCAATGGTCAAGTTCATGTATTGATTTGCAATAAAAACAAGAGATAGGGCTAGTTCCCATTCCATTATTCCTAATTATTTACAAGTAGCTACCATTATAATGCTTACTCTGAAGTTGAGCACTATCTAATGGCACATCATCAATTACCCGACCTTGGTAGTGCATGTGAATCATGGGGATAGTAGTATAAAATAGAGGCCTAGGTGTTGGGACCAAAATTGGGCCCAACACTAGCTCTCTAGCACTAGCCAGCAAACCTCTAAGACACACAAGACACCCCACATGGCCTCGCGGCCAGGAGCATTTAAGGCACACGCTACACTAAACTCTAATATCGATTTTGTGTTTGTAATAGGACACGGTCCAATGTTTGCCTTTCTCTACTCCTCAAAGGGAGATCCCATACACACTGGTATAATATACCACATATCACATACGTAGAAGAGACAACCTCTTGATTGAAACACCATGGCCTCACTCTGCAGCTCTCCCACATCTCAGGGATTGGCCCCTTGATGCGTTGCTCCAACATAGAGGACAAACATACAAGCTCCACTCTTTTGTATATCGAACAATCCAGGAGTTGATATTTGCTCAGTAAACTTGCCCCAAGGAACTGCTTGTATGCCCTATGGCCTAGGAATCCTCACACACTCCATGTTGGTCATTTATTAGGCAATCAAGTGCTATGCATCCAAATTTTATACCATGTAGCATGCAAAATGCAAAAGTGTATGACAATTGTGCGAAACTATTCTATGATTAGACATCAACCACGTGGTGTGCAAAACAATCCTTTAATGATTTTTTATCTACTCGTTGTCGCTACATTGCTAGAGACTAGCACCAAGTTTCCTCCTGCTACTAGTCTCCTTAAATTTAAATTTTTATCGGCCTATATGCTATACATAAACCAAATGAATCAAAATTTTATATATTTCTAGCAATCTCTCACTTTTACAATCTCTTTTTTCCCTAATCGGTTAGGTTTTTCCACATTGCATAGATCCTCATGCCTCAACCTTGCTACACATTCACAAACATTAATCATATTTTTTCCTAATTATTTATCACAATAAACCTAATTTTTTTCATTTTTTTCCTATTTATTTTCTTCAAAAATTATGAAAAGTCAAACTTGTGAGCTCCCACTAATCAAAAGCGCTCATTTCCATTTTTACATTCATTTTTACTCCATGGGAACCCAAAACACTCACTAAAACCCCCAATTTCAATGGTTTCGTCAAAAACCGCACTTTGCGAGTTTTACGTGTTTTGAGGAAAAATTATTATGTCATCAAAATTTTTGGTTTTTTCTTTCATTTCAAAAATAATTCAACATATGCAACCAAGATCAATCATCATCAATCATTTCCTTCAATTATCTTTCATCAAACAAAGAAGAAGACCACTTACTCATAGAAACCTGCGTGTTCAAGGCGTGTATCCTGAGATTGAGAGGCCCTTGACACTTCCCTCTTGGCATTGAAATGCTCTCCAGCCCCGATCTATGTCCGCTACCACTCCATCAGCATCGTTTGCTTCAAAAGCGTCATCATCCCCTTCTCTCTTTCATTGATGCATATGAACAACCACTCTAAGAGGAGAGAGAAAGACTAGAAAATCAGATTTTTAAATCATCCATTAAACCGAGCAAGCTTACAACCATCTCGTTCCTCTCTTTATCCATTAAAATGGGCAAGCTTACAACCATCTCGTTCCTCTCTTTGTCCTGATATCGAGAATTTCTCTCTCCCTCTCCAGACGGGTGTGTATGAGAGAGGCATTGGGAAAATTTGAGGAGGCGCATTATTGCTTCCCTCTCTATTCGATAGTTTTTGCATTAATTTGAGGCTTCTTATTATGCCCAAGGTTTAAAACATTAAAATAATCGGTTCATCTTTTTGCGTTCGCACTATCTCGCAAGTGGATATTTCAGTTTTGAGGGGGCAATTTGACTCAGATTCACAATCCGTTTGAACAAACGGCTTCGCAGCATCGAAATCTGTAAACCTGGCCTTTATCGTGCACTTTTTAGCTTCCGAATCCAGTAGCTACTTTACAATGCCAAACCTTGTGAAGTGATTAAATGGGGGGTCAAATGGCCTCCTATCAACGAATTGAGACATGCGTTGGATTCTTAACTTCAAAATGCATCTAGGAAAAATCCAACTCCGGCCATCCACCATTTGATTTTTCATGAAATTTTGGTCTTTGACGCTTCCCAGCCATGTTTCGGCTTCAAAACCGGCTTGAACTGCTTCCAAATTAGCTTAAAATCACTCGTAAACTCCAACTCTCATTGGCGACCACAGGATAGGGTGACTCAACCTGTCGAATCCCACGAATAGATCTGCACATGCATAATCATAAAGAGCATCAAGCTGATACAAAATAGATACACAACAAAACACATCACAGCTCTCACCCTACCCCCTATCAAAACCAAGGCATGAAATCCATGAGGAGTAGGCCTAGCATAATTTGACAGAAAGCCCAAATCTAGTCACTAACCAAATGCTCCAACACGGCCAAGCTAAAAAGAACTATCAGAGAGGTCATCCTAAGTGGTGGTCTAAACTACCTACCTAGCTGAGGACAACTCAACTAATAGCTTCTCCTAGGTGAGGACTCCTATAGCCTGAGCAATAAATATTTTTATTTAATACGTTTTTCTTTCTCTTTAATTCTTTCATACTCGGGCGTGTAAAAAGGAGGGACCTGAGCGTAGTGACCCAAGGAGAATAGGGTATTGGCCTCAAGTCTTGTCTCGGTACCTAAGAACCTACCAAGCCCTCGCAAGGCGACACACTTAATCATTTGTCCTTTTCATCTTCCGCTCACCTGTATTTTCGCTCCAACCTTCTCTTATTTTTATTTTTTCAAGTAGATGCCAGCCTTAGGAAGACAAGGCATTGGCGTGAGGTTGTGGCCTAGGTCTTGTCTCGTCCCCAGGAACCTACCAGGCCTTCGCAAGGCGATAAGAACATCTATATTTCTTTCTCTTTGTTTTTCTATTTTTATAGGGATTAGAACCCCTTTTTACACACCTCCATATATTTTTATTCCTCAGCTATTCAGGATTTTGCTTCTTTGCATATATTTGTTCTGGCAGGCTTTTCTAACTACCTCACAACTAACAAAAAATCCTAGAACAGCCGCCTAGTAGGTCAGTAGAACAGGGTCACTAGAATTGCCTTCTAAAATAGGTCTTTCAGTGCCTGACAATGCCTTTATAGGAGGCAACGACTACTTAGACCTCCCTCAAACATACCATACCTATACCTAGGACTTCACGCCTTGATTCCCGGTCCCCAACAAAAGAAATCCCTCACAAGGACACAGACATATATAGTATAAAAATAAGGTACTCTTAAAGGAAAGATATCACCTAGATTGGGTCACGAGAAGCGTTGGCATGGCAAAGGATCCCCCCCACGTTCCATGTAATCTGCCTAGCATAACACTAAAACAAAAAACGTTAACCATACCGGCACTAAGCAAACAAATGGACCTCTTGGCCTAAAATGGATAAGTCATTCTAATCCATGCAATACATGGTCTACTTGGCATATACACCACATCCTATCAAACTAACCAAGATACCAAAGACAACATCAAATATGAGGACTAGACTCATGCTACTCATGCGAGTCAGCTAAAAGCTTGATATGGGCCCTTTGCAGATCCACTAGCCCAAGTCTTTCTATTGATATCTTAGTAATAATGGCCATCTCTTCTTGGGTACTATGAGCTGAATGAATGACATCATTAGGTTGATATATCTCATCTTCTTGGTTTTCATTCAAAAGGATCGCTTGTCCCAACTTTCAAGACTCCTCCTACATGGAGAATCATGGATTTATGATCATTCAACTTGTCTCTAATTGGACGCTTACATGTGTCAATGATACGATCCAAACTAGATAGAGCTTCAAGCCTAGACCCATCACATAGATGCATCTCATGGCGGTCCCTATTGTCAGGTGTAGCATTATAGCCTTTAGTCACATCCTCTTAGGAATCCGTCAAAGCATGTCCACATGCAATTCGTCGCCCTTCATCTGACACACCAACCATACATTTAGAAATTTTGGGTCTCCAAACCCATCTCATATTCCTTTTCATATTCTTAGACTGCCTCATTTTGTCACATTGGTCTAATGGACTCAAAGCAAGCTTATTGCTATAGCTAGATGGCCTCAGATCCTTAGGGCTTCTACTCAGCATAGGTGGACCTTGGGCATGGTATATCTTCTTCATATGAGATGTCTTCCCTTTCCTTTGTCCACTTTGCAACAACTACTTAGCCATAGGCACCATAATTTTATTAAAAGGAATAGCCTCTACTCAAAAGCATGATTCATCCATAAATTGGAAATGTCTTTTAAGATCCTTACAAGGAGCACAACTAGGGCCACGCATAGCATGCTTATTCATACTCATAGGCTCGATGGTCCTATCAATGCCGCCATTGCAACTACCTCTCGTGGAATTGTTGCAAGCCTTGATGGGACTAACTAGGCATGGAATCTTTTTATCCCTAAGAGGCATCTTATCACTACTCATAGGATTGCCACTTTGTACTTGAAGATTTTGACCACCAAGATCTCCCGCTAAGGTTGTCTTTGTATTAGCGAAAAGATTTTCTCTTTGCAAAATTGGCTGGATATTTGGATGCACTTGCAACGAGCGAGGGAAACTCCAAAAGTTTTCCCAACATTTTCGAATATAGTGCTCATAGTCAATCGCACGCCTTGTGGTCTCATTTAATGACTTAGGATATCGCATCCTCACTTGGATTTGTGTATTAATCTATAAGCCGCTCATAAAGAGCTCACATAGCACATCCTTAGGCAACATAGTAGCTCTTCTTGGCCAAAGTCTCAGGATATCGTCAAAGGCTCTAGCGTATTCTTTAGCATAAGGGTAAGACTCTTGTCTTATCTGCATAAGTTGCCCTAAGACCTAGGTCATAGGCACATTCTTTTCATATTCATCTAAAAATTTTATCGTGCAGCTCCTCGAATGATTTAATCGACCCTCTTGGGAGGCTCCAATTCCATTTTCCAGATTCTCCCTTTAGGGTGCTAGAGAACACAAGCATCCGATGTGTATCATCAAACCCACTTGCATGGCACATTAGGCTGTATTCCTTTAAGTGCAACATCGGGTCCTCATTTACCAACCCATGAAACACTCGAAGATCCCTATAAGGAGGAGGACATTTAGTCCTCTTTCTTGGGATCAGCACTAGGTCATTAAAATCTTCATATTCTTCATGACCTAGTTCAGCCTTTTACAGTCTCTGACCTCTTCTGTTTCCACCTCTACTAGTGTAGGAAGGTTAATACTATCCTTAACATCCCTTTCTGCCAACTCATAAAGTGGTCTAGGGAGGCCTATAGCTCTTAACTTGTCATTCCTATCCTTTCTTAGAGGATCTTCCATATCTTGCCCCTTTGTAAGTAGTTCCATGATGGCTTTATCTAGGAGCTTTTGCCCCTTATCAAAACCAAACTTATCCTTAGCACTTAGGACCTTGGGACAATGCCTTTTAATCAAGGTTTTCCCTTTATAGCTAGGGCTTCTAACATCTTTGTGATACCTAAAATTTTGGCACAATGCCCCACCACATGGGATGTTTTAGCCATAACTACACTCCACTGTATGTTGAGTTTTTCCCATGGCACTATGGCTTTAGCATAATCACTTGTTGATGCCATGACTGCCATAGCTTCCAACATACTTGTTCCATGCCCTCTAGGTTGATGGATGGTTATACATGATTTCTCTTGGGTAGAGACCACACCAAGGCGAACCTCGGCTCATGCCATCGCATTAGAGGATGGGCTAACCACTAACTGGTTACTCTTCTCATCACCTAAATTATCTTCTGTAGAGGAATCATGCTCTACATAACTAACTAAGTCCATCAGTAAGTTTTATATAGGGAAATTTAAGGTTTTCCATCCTTGAACGAACCCCATTTTATGGCTGCTTTGTACACTCCTAATGGACATAATAAACATAGGTCCCTTCACAACCTAGATTCGGAGACCGCCACTTATGGGCAGCTCCCGACAAACGCACCACCTATCCGAACCAAAGGCGGGCCCAACACTAGCTCTCTAGCACTAGCCGCCAAACCTCTAAGACACACAAGACACCCCACACAGCCTCACAGCCAGGAGCATCTAAGGCACACGCTACACTAAACTCTAATATTGATTTTGTGTTTGTAATAGGACATAGTCCAACGTTTGCCTTCCTCTACTCCTCAGAGGGAGATCCCATACACATTGGTGTAATATACCACGTATCAAATACGTAGGAGGCAACCTCACGGTTCAAACTTCATGGCCTCATTGCAACTCTCCTACATCTCAGGGATTGGCCCCTTGATGTACTGCTCCAACATAGAGAACAAATATACAAGCTCCACTCTTTTGTATATCGAACGATCCAGGAGTTGATATTTCATCACTAAACTTACCCCAAGGAACACTCATCTGCCCTATGGCCTATGAATCCTCACACACTCCATGTTGGTCATTTATTAGGCAATCAAGTGCTATGCATCAAACTTTTATACCATGTGGCATGCAAAATGCAAAAGTGTATGACCATTGTGTGAAACCATTCTATGATTAGAAATAAGCCACCTGGCAATCCTTTAATGATTTTTTATCTACTTGTTGTTGTTGCGTTGCTAGAGACTAGCACCGAGTTTCCTCGTGCTATTGGCTGAGAATCAATTGATGGGAGGCTGCAACATGGTGTGCACCCCAAGCTATGGTGGCCAAGAGTATGCACCCTCTTATATGGTGGGAGGTTGAGACCTCAAATATGAAATGTTAGAAAATGGCAAAAAGATCATTGAATAATTACAACTTAGCCTTTTGTACTTAACCCTAGTAGGCTAAATATTGGCTAAGGTATTAAGGCATTTTTTCTCTATTACAAGCCATCCCAATCTAGAAGAGCTTTGTCCTCAAAGCTAAATTTGGGACAAGATACAAGGATAGCTTGAAATAGATGAAGTCATGCTGAAATAGAAGCCCACACTAAAGAAGACCAAATAAGTCGATGAAGAAAGTCCATGTAAGTGGAACAAATCGTTGTAGGTTGTCCAATTTTCATGTACAAGCTATAGAAATGTAGATGACAATATCAAATTTTGATGAAAATAGAGCAACTAACTTTAGTACAAAACTTTATTACATCAGGCTGGTTACTGTTTAGTGAATGAACTATCCTCTTGAAGAAGCCATGGAAATTGTTCCAAATACGAAGCATGTTGCCGAGAAGACTCTTCCATAGGAAAACCCTTCCACTTTATAAGATACTCCACAAGAACTTGGTTCCTTAAAACCTTCTTTCCCTTACCAACAATCTTTTCACGTTCATAAATGATGAAACCATCTTCATCAAGGGGAGGGAGTTCTTCAAGAACTTGGATTTTAGGGCCAACATACTTCTTGAGTTAAGATACATGAAAGACATTATGGATGTGTGTAGTTGAAGGTAAATCAAGTTGATAGGCAAGATCCCCAACTCGCTTAATTATTTGGTATAGACCATAATACCTATGAGCAAGTTTATTATACCATCCCTTAAGAAGCATAACAGGATTTTGGAGCCTTTAAGAAAACCCATTCACCTTTGTCAAACTCCAGACATCTTCTTTTCTCGTCTAGATAGGCCTTCATTGTCTCTTGAGCTTTTCCAATGTTATCCTTACATTGCTTCATAAGAGCCTCCATCTTCTCTAACTCTTCACAAGCATTAGGATTCGTATCATCATGTTATCCTTACATTACTTCATAAGAGCCTCCATCTTCTCTAACTCTTCACAAGCATTAGGATTCGTATCATCATGAAACAATGAGGAAAGCACTTGAACCTTATAGCCATATAATGCTTCAAAAGGAAACATTGCAATACTCATGTGATGAGTATTATTATAACAAAATTATGCAAGATGAAGCCAATGGTCCCATATGTGTTTTGTGTATCATGGAAAAAATGATGCAAGTAAACCTCTAGCCATTTGTTGACCCTTTTGGTTTGCCTGTCTGTTTGTGGATGATAAGCTGTACTAGGAGTCAAAATAGTCCCCATGGAAGAGAATAAACTCCTCCAAAGGCTGCCCATAAATTTATGTCACAATCGGACACAATCTTCATTGGCATTCTATGAAGCTTAAAGACACATTCCATAAATTGATCAACCACTTGCTTTACTGTAAATTGAGCCTTTGTTGGAATGAAATGCGCTGATTTAGTCAACCAATCTACCATCACATAAATGCTATTACACCTATGTTTTGTTGTAGGCAATCCCATTATGAAATCCATGCTAATGTCAGTCCACTTCCCATGAGGAATAGGTAGTGACAGAAGCAAACCACCGAGTAGAAGCATGGAATCCTTATTTTGTTGTCATGAAAGACAACTCATGACATAGTCTTTAAAATCTCTCCAAATACCTTTCCAATAAAAGCTTTTATAGATATTATCAAATGTTTGGAAAAACCCATGATGTCTTGCTAAAGGTGAAGAGTGCATCTCTCGCAAAATGCGATCTTTGAAAGATGATTGAGGAATCACAAAAACCCATCCTTGATACCATAAAAGACCATTGTGACATTTATCATTTGGATACTCTTCTCATTTTCCTTGCTATAATTTCTTCATCATTTTGGATGCTTGCTCATCAAGCAAATACTTTTCTTGAATGTCACGGACCCAATCCTTATGGACAATTGAAATGCTAGAGATGGAACATGCCCACATTCTTAATAAGGCATCCGCTACCACATTATCTTTTCCAGTCATATAAGATATCTCAAAGTCATATCCTTGAAAAATAGCTAACCATCTTCATTGCTTGGGAGACAAATTTGTTGTGAAAGGAAGTATTTCAGCACATAATGATTGCTTTTGACTTTGAAATGGTTTCCATAGATGTTACGATGTCACTTTTTAATAGTGTGCAATATTGCCAACATCTCTTGTTCTCATAAACATATAATTGACACTCCTTGTCATTAGGATTTTAGCTTTCATAAGTTATGACTCCATGATCTTAACATAAAACAATCCCAATTCCTCTTCCGCTAGCATCCGCACATATGATAGACTCCTTAGAGGCATTCGGGCATACAAGGATAGGTACTGAAATTAAAAGAGATTTTAGCTCATTAAAACTTTTATCTTCGATGGACTCCCAAAAGAAAGCCTCTTTTTTAATCCTATCCGTCAATGGAGCTGCTATATGAGCATAATTCTTGATGAACCTCCTATAGAAGGATGATAACCCAAGGAATCCTCTCAAAGAGTTTGCATTCGTAGGAGTAGGCCATTCTTTAACACATTTTATATTGTTGTTGGGATCCACTCTAATGCCTTATTTCACTTCATCTTCCATAAATGAACATTGTGTCATCTCAACAAAGAGTATGTGTCTTCATAATGTGTCAAAGACCGCTTGTATATTCTTCAAATGCTCATCCTTGGATTTTCTATAGATAAGGATATCATCAATGAAAATAAGGACTATTTTGAACAAGAAGGTTTGCAATATTTTATTCATGAGGGCTTGAAGAGTATGTGTCTTCATAATGTGTCAAAGACTGCTCGTATATGCTTCAAATGCTCATCCTTGGATTTTCTATAGATAAGGATATCATCAAAGAAAATAAGGATTATTTTGAACAAAAAGGTTTGCAATATTTTATTCACGATGGCTTGAAAAGTAGTGGCCACATTGGAAAGTCCAAATGGCATAACCAAGAACTGGTATAACTCCCTTTCAAACTCATCTCCTTCCTTTATTAGAATTTGATAATAACCCAAATGAAGATCTATTTTGGTAAAGACCTTTGCATCTTTAAGTTCATCCAAAATATTATCAATCTAGGGAATGGGATACCCATTCTTGTCCATTGACTTGTTCGAATCCTGATAATCAATACACATACAAAATGATCCATCCTTCTTTTTAACTAAGAGCACATGAGAGGCAAACAATAATTGACTTGGCTGAATGAAACCCATTTGCAACAATTCTTTGACTTGTCACTCCACCTCTTCCCTCTCAAACTTGGACAAGCGATAAGGAGGTTTTTTAATGGGCTTTTTGTTGGGAAACAAGTCGATAGGATGGTCAACCTCTTGCTTTGGAGATAAAGATGATGGTGGTTGAAATAAATCCTTGTATTCCTCCAAAAGCTCTTCCAATCTTGGATCCCTTTTTCTTTGTAGAAGAAGATGGTTGATTTGATGACTGCTCTTCATCTACTTTTGCAAGCAAAAGAGTGAAGATGCATGACTTTGCATTGATTTTCTTTCGTAATTTCTTCATGGAGATGAGCTTTATATGTTTGAGATCTATGCCTTTCAATTCTATCTATTGTCCTTGCCAATTAAATTCAATTTTCATTTTCTCCAAATCTAAATTAAATTTGCCAAGGGTTTTCAACCAATTACAATCGATAACAATGTCAATAGGCCCCATATCCAAAGTGGTCAAATCCACTTGTATTGTGAAGAAGGATCAAGAAGGAGATAGTTCAATTGAAGTACATGGACACACTTCTTTATTAGACTCATATGCACCATATGTAGCTTGTGTCCGCAAGGATGATTCCATGTCAATGGTTAGCAACTTCAGCCCGTTCAAAGATTTAGTGTTGATGAAGTTATGAGTGATGCCCGTATCTACTAAAATATGTACAACCTTGCCATTAATGATACCTTTGAGTCTAAGTGTACTTTCCCCTTTGCATCTTGTCCATGCATCATGTGAAATAGCACACAAGGAAGGATGAGAATCATAAGTGCCACCCAGACCAAATGGAAACCCGTCCATGGGATTATAGAATCCTTCATTAGTGGCATCCTCTTCTTCATTAATTTCTTCGACCATTGGATAAGCATCGACATGGAGTAAATTGCCCTCTTGTTCCTCTTCTTCATCAACTTCCACGTCTTGAGTGATTACCATATTGATTTTTTTAATTCTTGGCTTTGCACTTCATCTTATGGTCTTATGACCACTTCTCCCCACATTTAGAACATAATCCTTTGGTGGTATGCATTTCCCTAAGCTTGTTGTGATGAATGAAGTTGTTGTTAAAGTTGTTTTGGGACAATTTAGGAGCATTTTTAGCTCTTGAAATTTTTCCTTTTATCTCAATCACATTTTTGAATTTTTTTCCCATATTTTTGTGCATAATTTCCACCCTATTTAGAGACATAAATAGTAGGGAAAGTTGGTACTTCGCTATTATAACGGTTATGATTGTTATAACTTGTGTTTTCTTGCTTTAAAGTGTCTCTTAATTGGCTGAAAACTTGCCCATATTTTGTAGGTTGATTGAAAAAATTATTGCCTAAACTCCTTTCTTCTACATCTCTCTTGTACTTCAAGGAATATCTTTCAGCCAATTGAATGGCCTCATGTAAAGTTATTGGTTATTGAGCTCTCACCTCTCATGATAGGGTAGGGTCAAGATCAAAAATATATTTATTTAGCTTAGCAAAATCTAAAATTCTTTCAATGTACATGGAGAGATTTAAGTAGGTGTTGGAGTAGGCTCTATAACGAACATCCCTCTTTGAGCACATGCATGCCATTTTCTTTGAAACCTTTCTTTTTCCAAAGGAGAAACAAAAAACACCAATCATTGCTTGCTTGAACTCCTCCCAAGTAAGAAAGTCTTGCCCAATCTTGTGCATGTACCGCCACTAAGTATGGGCATAACCTTCAAGATGAAGAGCCAAAAAATAAATCTTTACTTCTTCACTTCGAGGATAAAGAGAGTGAAGTACAATTCAAGCTTGTTAATCCATTCCTCCCATTCCGAAGGTGAAGCGTTATCCCCTTTGAAATTAGTGATATTGATCTTTTCCTTATACTCCTTTTCATTGTAAGATGGATGTCCATAAGAATGTTGCTTCCATGAATCTTTGTTCCAAGAGTTTTGTCTAAAAGTAGATGGCCCAAAACCATGAGATGAGGGTTGACCATTTGAAATATCCTCTTTATTTGAAAGATCGTGGACTAATTTCTCCCATCATTTCTCCCACCTTCATGAACTTGATTTTCAACTGTGTTTCCTTTTTGCACATTACAAGGGTGATAATAAAAAGACTTGTAGAAGTGGTCACATCCATGATAATCATCATCCCATCGATTGCTATCTTGTTTCCCTTCATGTCTAAGACTATCTTTTGGGCTGCTGAGAACTGAGGCCTTGTGGTATGAAAGTCATGGATTTGTGAAGAGTGATGGTACCCCTTACTCTTGATGGTTCTCCTCTTTCAAAAGTATGCATAGCTGGTTGAAAGCTTTCTTTGTTTGGTTGGGAAATTTTTCCAACAAAAGGAGTTGCATGTGGATCTTCAATAGTTTGAGGTTCCCTTTGTGGCTTGCTACCAATTTCTTTTATGGTTGAAATGAGTTCTTGAAATAAAGATTTGTTGCTTTGTTGTAGATCAATGATACCCTTATTTACTTGTGCCATCCCTTGCAAAAAATCTTGATTTATATGTATTAAGCATTCATTCAAAGTCTTCAAATATTTGGAAAGGCCTTCATTCACATGTCCCAACTCTTTTTACAGTAATAGGTAATCATTCATTGCATGTACTTCATGTGTGTCCTCCCTTTCTTGGCGTGTGCTGTAAGAAATTCTAGTGCTTAAGTCTTCATCTATTTGCTCAAAATTATTGGCTTCATTTGTGAAATTTTGATCCTCTTGGAAGTTCTTGACACCCTCATTCAATGCTTCAATAATAGGGTCTTTCTTCTTATTCTTGGCCATTAGAAGACAGTATAGTAGTAGTAGATAATTTGTCAATAAATCCCATGTTTCTCTTAAAATATAGCATCGATCGCAATGCTTAATATCTCAATGGGAATCTTATTATATGGGTATATATAGATTTCAAAAGATATTAACTTGGGTCATCGAAGACTTTAGGTGAAACAATAATAAACAATGTCCCCCTATATGTTGTTTGGGTGTTGTCTCACTGTATCTTACGGTCAGTAAATCAACAATAACTTAAGCTCCCAACATTGGATCATTTTTTTTTAAATTCAAATCAAAGCTTAGGATCCCCTGTTTGAATGGAGCTATTAATTTCTCAATATGGATTAGGACAGAATTTTATGTACATGCACCATGTCCACAACCCGTAAGTGCCATGTTTGACCCTATGGGAGTACCCTAAGTAAAAATAACCCTTGTAAACCTATGTAGCAACCTAAAGATGCTTACAAGATACCTGTAGGGATCAAGAATAACCTATATATTGGTAGGTACCTACTATATAGACTTGTGAAAGTGTGACCCCCTATATGTATCTAGAGAATAAGAAATGTCATGCACCTCTTCCAATATTGTTCCAGTGGAACCACAATCACTTGTAGCACTCTGAATAGTGTTGATCACTACTGTGCTACTCTCAAACTCTGAAAATGGGCATATACCTACACCTAAACTTGAAAATTTCATGGGCTTCAAGACTTGAGGGGTGTGCAAAGTTCCTCCTTAAACTGGGTTGTGCACCCCTTAGGGTCATAATCAAGAAGGGAGGGTCACCTTACTATTATCTTCCTGACTCTCCTAGCATCCACTTTTTTGTCATGAGAATCAAAATGGCAAGTACATTCTAATGGCTAATCAAATAAGTATGCTATGAATTGACTAAAAAGCATTTGGATTCTTCAATTATATGCAAGTGGGTATTAGGACATGACTAAAATGAAAGGGCTATGGATAGGGTATTACCCTTTTGTAGTGACTCACTACTTTTACAATATTCCACTTACCATTTTCATCATTATTTCAGTCCTATAGCATCATTGTTAATCATCCGATAAAATTCCAAGTTAAGTAGTAGTGAATAGCATTTATTTAATCAATTCGGCATCAATGTATGAATGGGTAGAAAAGAAAATTCATTAAGCAATCACAATCAGTCCTAGGTTGAATTCTACATGCCCTTGAATGGTGACTTAAGAGGACCTATTATACTCAATCTCTCTTTATCAACAGTAGGACTAGTTCAACAATTGGATGAAAATAGAGATTTAGCTAAAGAAAATAGAATTGCCTCTTAATGTTGATGAAGAGTAGTATATGAACCCCAACCAATCAATATTCAGCACAATCCATCATCAATGGATCAATATTAAATATCATAACGCTAGCTTCAAGAAAAATTTGACCCATAATGATCACTTCCATGTAATTTCAGCCCCCAATCGTTAAGATTGCTCCAATGCATCAAGAGAATCCAATGCTTGAATGGAAGTCCACCTGGAGAATATCCTTTGAGCCTTGAAGAATGCAAATTCTTGATAGAATCAAGAATTCCAAGAATTTTCAGATGTTACCATGTTTAAGAAGCTGAAAATGCCTTCAATCTTGAAGGAATGCTTCAATGTAGGCCCATTCTTGATAGAAAAGCTTCAATATAACCTTCTCGGGGTTGTAGACAATAAAATCCCCATGGATTGAAGCCTCAAGGAAGCAAATTTTACCATGTTTAAGAAGTTGAAAATGCCTTCAATCTTGAAGGAATGCTTTAATGTAAACCCATTCTTGATAGAATAGCTTCAATCTAACCTTCTCGGGGTTGTAGACAATACAAGACCCATGGATTGAAGCCTCAAGGAAGAAAAATTTGATGAAGATTGATAGCTGCCCTATTTTGCCCCAATTTGAGATGAGGAAAATGCTTCTAATCTTGCTTCAAAGCTTCCATGTATGTCCAATGTCGGTTGTAGATGCTTGCCTTTCACTTCTTGAAGCTAAAAGGCGCCAAGATTGACTCAAAACTTCAAGAAATCACTGAAATATTCATGATGTCCATGTTCAGCCATAGCTAGGGTTATGATGAGACTTTTAAGGTTGAAGGAGAGTGACAGATCAAGTAGAAGAATGCAAATACTTCATGTCAGGGGCTACCCTTGATCGATCAAATGAAGGAGAAGCTTCAATGATGCACACGAATGCTGATTTGTAGGAGGAGAGGAGACTGAAAAATCAATGCAAACTGTCCAACACCTCCTCTTACATCATGTGTTCAAAAGTTGCATGAAGATCAAGCATAATGGTAGTCAATGAGTTGCTCAAGAAATCAAGAATCATCCCATGTAGGTTGCATGAAGAGATATGGCCATGGCAAAGAGATATGAGAAGAGAAATCCATGGAAGCTCTCACAAAGAAGCTTGGAAAGAGGAAAGAGAAGCCTACTTCAAAAAGTAACTAGAGTTTAACTCTTCTAAAAACTATATAGACTCTAATTAAGTCCAAGAACCTTCAAAATGGCCCCAAATTGACCACAAACCACTAAAATAACCTTGAATCCATCATTATTTCTTCAGGACTTCTTCAAGATCCTCAAATTTAGTCATGACTTACTACAAAGAACCTTAACTAGTCACGGTTTTAATTGTGTCAAGTTTTGTGATTAATTTTTGTCCTCCAATTACCCTGTGCCTAATCTAGTAACCAATTTCACCATGAAAATGACCTTCCCATTGGATCAAAGATTTGCTATGATACCAATGTAAAGAAGCTAATTACCACAAGAAACAATTAAACTAGAAATTTGAAGAAATAGACTAAATTGCCAAGAAACCATAACCAAGGTGGCTAGGCTAAAATGATATTATCATTAATGATTGAGAATCAATTGATGAGAGGCTGCGACATGGTATGCACCCCAATCTATGGTGGCCAAGAGTATGCACCCTCTTAGATGGTGGGAGGTTGAGACCTCAAATATGAAATGTTAGAAAATAGAAAAAAGATCCTTGGCTAGTTACAACTTAGCCTTTTATACTTAACCCTAGTAGGCTAAATATTGGCTAAGGTATTAAGGCATTTTTACTCTATTACAGCCTTATCCACTAATTGAGCCCATAAGCCACCTCAAACTACCAAACATGAGGATCCCACTCTACAATACCATCAAATTTTGGAAAATGAACCCATGCCACCACTATTATAGAGAATGGAGGAGGAGGTGTGCCATAGGGTTGGATAAGGAAAAGCACTATCATAAAAGAGAATGGAAGCAACTTATGGCAAGATTTACTAGCCCGTTGGAAGAAGAGACAAATACAAAAATAGTAGAAATCAATCCCTTAATAATCCCTCAACTTCTGGGCCTAATTATTATATATCCACATAATGATACTCCCATCCATTAAGTTGAAGAACCAGTAAAAGAGGAGGACTATACAAACCCCTTTTCTCTACTAATAAGACAAAGAGGGCCATTACTTGACCAAGAAATTAGTGCAAATAAAGGCACAAAAATGTGCTCACATGGAAACAACTTTTTGTAAAATGACTCATTGCAATTGTACCCCTTTGTCAAAATTTCAAATATGAAGCAATGTAAAATGTGTAGTCCAAAAGGCTCACATTAAAAAAAATGTTGAAAGGGAAAGGAAAGGTCAAACACCTTTTGTCTCATGCTAAAAATTGAAGGGTCTTTTAGACCTTAGCCAATGTATGCAAATTTGAATTTTAATAATTCAAGAAAGGAAAAGGAGGTGGTTGCAGCCGTGGGATTTGGGGAGGTGGGAGGTTGAGGTGGTTACACCCTCTCTCTTCCTTTATCTTCTTCTCTCACAGTTCATTTCTTCCTCTCTCATTTTGGCACAACACTTGCCTTCTTGTTCTTGCTTTTCTCTCTTGTGCTCCTTTGCAAAATCTAATGGAGAGTGAGGAAGAGGAAGAGGGTGAGGATGGAAGAATTGTCCAATTTCTTGTGTGCCTTCCTCTTGTGTGTCTTGAGGATATGGATTCTTGGTGAGAATGAGAGTTTTCTTGCAGGTTTTCATGGCCAGCAAATGTATTTGCAGCCTCTCTTGGCCGGTTCGTGGTTCGATTTGTGCAGTGGCAGGGTGCTCTTCATTTGGTGCACTGGCTGGGAAAGAGGTGGCTATGGAGCTTGCAAGGGAAATGTTTGTAGCCTGATTTTTGGACATGGAAAGCCATCTTTCTTGGCTACGTTCCAGGACAAAGAAGGAAAAGTTTCAATCATTTCAGGCTTTCAAGGAGATCAAGGAAATGAATGATGGGTGAAGAAGATGAAATTGCTGGTTCCCATGACTGTCCTGTTGCCATGTTCGTAGTCTCCTCCACCTTCAGCTCTTCTTCTCTTCTTCTTGTTGCTACCCTCCACCTCCGTCACCTTAGCCGCATTTCGGAAGCCACCATCCAGCTCCTCTCCTACTTCCTTCTTTTTGAGGCCTACGCCCGTGATGTCTTCTCAGACAGAAGCTTGTTCCAATCCCCCATCGACCCCAACTCTCCCTCCTTCGCCTTCTACCCTTTCCATTATTTCTTCTGCCTGCAATCCTTCAAGTGGCCTACAGCCCTACCCGACAGCTCGCTGACCAAAGAAACGGCCTATGCCAGCCTTTCCTCCGGGCTCACTAGCACTAGCGTATCTCCACCTCGTGTAATCATGCGCAATGGTAGTCTGATGACAACATCAAGACCTCCTTGACATCTCTAACATGGCGTCATCATCTCCAACAGAACCAGCGGCAATCTTCTATACCTCATCATTTGACATCACCTTCCTGTTCCACGCAACATCAGTGCATTTCCATGAGCAGAAATCATACCCTCAAAGCGGCAAGAAATCAACACGTGCAACAATTATTACGGGCCACAACCTTGGTCTTATCCATACACACACCGCACAGCATCAACAGATCCAACAAAATCTATAGAATTTAAAAAACAAAACTTAAACATTAAGATTTTTATAAAAACTACCTTTTTAATAGTGATTCATATGGATATCCCCTTGTATCCTTAATACGCTCCTATTCATCAAGATCACCCCTTCTCCAAAATACACAAGAATCTTTTTTTTGTTTGTTTTTGTTTATTTTCAATAAAGCTTATTGTCCTTTTCTTTTCAAAACATATCTATTGGGTGGGAGAACTCCAATGTTTCTTCTTTTGCAAGGGTGTGCATCATGGTCATATCTTCTTTGGGTTTAGTTAATGAGCTTCATGATGTGGTTGTCCTTCAATCCATGCTTGAATGTGTTGCTACTTTTGTTGCCATGTTGTTGAAGAGCCCTATCTTTCGAGTTTTGTTGGGTGTGCTTTATAACCTAGGCTTCAACGTCCTAGTTCTGATTCTATTTTGTGTGTTATTTCCCTCCCTATCCAATGACAATTCAAAGAAGATTGAAGAAAAGAAATGAAGATTGAAGACCGATGATGAAGATGAAGATTTTTCAAGTGTTGATCGTGGTTCTTCTTCAAGTTTGTTCGCGGGGACGCTTCACACTTAAGTGTGGGAGGAATGATGACCAAGAAATCAGTGCAAATAAAGGCACAAAAATGTGCTCACATGGAAACAACTTTTTGTAAAATGACTCATTGCAATTGTACCCCTTTGTCAAAATTTCAAATATGAAGCAATGTAAAATGTGTAGTCCAAAAGGCTCACATTAAAAAAAATGTTGAAAGGGAAAGGAAAGGTCAAACACCTTTTGTCTCATGCTAAAAATTGAAGGGTCTTTTAGACCTTAGCCAATGTATGCAAATTTGAATTTTAATAATTCAAGAAAGGAAAAGGAGGTGGTTGCAGCCGTGGGATTTGGGGAGGTGGGAGGTTGAGGTGGTTACACCCTCTCTCTTCCTTTATCTTCTTCTCTCACGGTTCATTTCTTCCTCTCTCATTTTGGCACAACACTTGCCTTCTTGTTCTTGCTTTTCTCTCTTGTGCTCCTTTGCAAAATCTAATGGAGAGTGAGGAAGAGGAAGAGGGTGAGGATGGAAGAATTGTCCAATTTCTTGTGTGCCTTCCTCTTGTGTGTCTTGAGGATATGGATTCTTGGTGAGAATGAGAGTTTTCTTGCAGGTTTTCATGGCCAGCAAATGTATTTGCAGCCTCTCTTGGCCGGTTCGTGGTTCAATTTGTGCAGTGGCAGGGTGCTCTTCAATTACATCTTGATGGACTATCACCCAATGTTAGTTACAATGTTGGGATGAGGACAAGGACATGGAACGATCCATTGAGGAGAAGTATACAAACCCTTTTTTTCTACTATTAAGACAAAGAGAGCCATCCGGTCTTGATGGATTATCAACCAATGGCAATTACTCTACTACTAAGACAAAGATGGCCATCCCATCTTGATGGATTATAATGTTGGGATGAGGACAAGGGCATGGAATGATCCAACCACATGAGACTATATATTTTTGGAACTATGGATAGCTAAAACATGTAGCCTCACAATGTCCTCAAAAGTGATGATAGTTAAAGAGAATGAAAATGGCATGGTCTCACTTACCTCCCAACAACATCCATCTTGGGAAGAGCAAAAGACTTGCATCATAAGGGCATTCCCATCCAAGAGCAACTCTCATGCAAACTCCCCAAAAAATAATTGCAGATACAAGCTTCCTGCTTACCTACCCACTACTAAGCTTAGGGGCCAATCCAAATTTAGAAACTCAAGCAACAATGACACTCTTTGAGCCATTTCCTAATAACATGGACACATTAAGATATGACATTGCCATTGAGAGCAACTATCTCATAACTAGGGTAAAACCTAGGGGCAAATTTTAACCCAAAGTACTATTATGTGGAGGTTTTGTTAGTCATCAAGCTAATTTTTTAGGACTCAAAAAACAAACCATATAGAAAAAATTATATATTTTAACCTTTTTTTAAATAACTCAAAATAGGGTTTTTTTGTAATATTTATCCAATTTTCTAAACTCTTCATTGGTTGATCAACCAAACATTTTCTTGCCTATTTACAAACTAAAAAGCATGGGGAGCCAATGTTTTTTACCCTGCTCATAACCATGATCAAACAACATCTATTGTCAATTTGCTACAATATGATCCTACATATTGTACGACTATGTCTATCAAGTCAATTATTGAATCATGCAAACTTGACTCACTTGAGAAGTTGCTACATCACTTGCTCTTAAACAAAATTGTGACCAGGAGGAGTTACATGTCCAAGTCACTTTAACAAACCAATCTTACATCTTACCTACTTATGGTCCAAGCATATGATCTAAATGTCCTTGTTGAGCTCAAACATAATCCTAATTTATATCATTACTGGCTTCCCAAAACATCTATCAACCATTCTACATAAATAGACAATCCATTATTGTACATACCAATAAAACAATTGTCTTTAAACCCAAACAAAAACTAAAAAAGTTGCACATACTTTACCCTACTTCTCCAAGCTTAAAAGCTTGAAATCTTTTCCTAATCAGACACATATTGGTGATTTTAAGACTAACTTAAATATTTAGTTTCCAATCTCTCAGATGAGCAAGTTTATACATAGCCCAAGCAACATGCATTTGTAGCAATTGAAGTATATTTTTCACTACTCGAGTAGTGCTCAATACCCTAGGTTGTTTTATCCCTTAGGGAGATCATTGTCATCACATTTACATGCTTTTTTGGTTTCTAATTGAGCTTATTATTACAACACTATGTATCCACATGTGGTTTTTTCTTCATACTTAGTAGCTTATGCATGTCATGGTTGAGTAACAAATAGCACATTGTGGCTACTTGTAGTTGTGAAACTAAGTACAAGGTGGGTTCATAGCTATGGTTGAGTGTGTTTGGCTCAGACATCTTTGGCTAATTTGTTCAATAGACATCTACCATCACCAGCTTCACTGCACATTGGAAATTTCATGGAACCTAGTGTTCTATGCTGCTTAGCATATTGTGATGCATTATTATTATGTTAGGGGGAGAGTCTTTGCAAGACAGACTAGCTTGGACTATGTGTCAACATAAGATAATCTTGTAGATCTTTTAACAAAGGCTTTGCCTTGTGGAAGTTCAAATATTTTTGCAAAGCTTTGGGCTTACTCCCCTTTATGTATTCATTTTTGTTCATTGCATCACTCTAGCAGGGATTTGTTAGCATGTTTTGGTAATGATGGTGGGTGTGAACACACTTTTTTGACCCTCAACATTGTATATATGCATGTTCACTTTAGGGCATCCTACGTTGTGCTCTCTCAAGCTACATGCACGTGTGTGTGTGTGTGTGTGTGTGTGTGTGTGTGTGTGTGTGTGTGTGTGTGTGTGTGTGTGTGTGTGTGTGTGTGTGTGTGTGTGTGTGTGTGTGTGTGTGTGTGTGTGTGTGTGTGTGTGTGTGTGTGTGTGTGTGTGTGTGTGTGTGTGTGTGTGTGTGTGTGTGTGTGTGTGTGTGTGTGTGTGTGTGACCCTAAAATCACGATTTCCAACAAAGAGTATCCCTTACCCACTTTACAAAGTGATGGATGATTATGTAACTTTTTCATGGGAATCCATTTAGAAATTTTATATTTTTATTTATTGTTATTTTCTATATTCTTGCAAACCATGTCCTTTTGATGTGTAAATATATTGTGCCCATATACACACCCACTTTTAAAAAGTGGGCACATACACATTGTGCAAGGGTTGGTGTTAACCCTCAGATGAACAAGGTGGGAAATTCAAAAAATCTAAAGCAGAAGATAAGGCTAAGGCAAAAGTGAAACGGAACACAAAGGCGCGCTAAGAAGAATCTAGAAACACAAGAAGTGCAAAAAGGTCCTAAATCAAGGAGAGAGGCGCAAAAAAGAAGTGCAAGTCAATAATTTTGTAAAAGAGTGCAAGGCGCACCATGATTTATTTTAAAAGTGTCAAGATCTCTCCCGTGCAAATTGTAAAGGTAGATGGGCAGTAGGAAGGAAGCTAGGAAGATAGGAGGAAAATGGGAAAAAGAGCTTGGTCATGTAAAAAAAGGGGATAAGGGGATGACCTCTCAAAAGGAATTTAGGATTTTGTATATAAATTTAAAAAGTGAATGAGAAGCTCATTCTTGTGTGTGGCCAAAAGTAGCTCTCCTCTTCTTCTTCTTCTTGCTTGCTTGAGCTTATGCTTGAGAGAGGGAGTGTGAGAGTGTGAGGGAGTGAGTGTGTGAGGGTGAGGAACTGCGGTGGAGAAGCTCTCTATCTTCTCCTATCTTCTTCTCTTCTCTTCTCTTGCTCATGGCAATGGAGCTTGGAGCGTGGAGCTTGAGGATCGAGCTTGCTTGAAGCTTGCACTTGGATCGTGGAGCTATCGGAGTACTCGAGAGAGAAGGCAACTCGATTGGGCATGGAGGTAAGCTCACTACACTCATAGAGAGATAGTGTATTGGCTGTGTGAGAGGTAGCCATTAGTGCTCGGCTTGAAACGCTTGAACAATAAGCGGTTTGTGGGTCTTGGCGCTTGAGCCACAGACCGCTTATTGTTCAAGTGTTTCAAGCTGAGCACTAATTTGAGTTGCAAGTAGGGTTTTTCTCAAACCAGTGCTTGAGGTAGATAGGTAGGAAGCGAGGGAGCTTGAAGAGGTATTCAATCTCCTTAGCAAGTAATTTTTTAGTTTTTTAGATTTGGAAAGGTAGGTTGGAGTAGTATAGGTGTTTGCTTTGTGATTTGGATGCATTACGGTAGGGAAAAAAAAAAAAAAAAACAAGCATTGGGATTTTTGCTATCGTAACAGGGCAAGAGGGTTTGATTTGTTTTTTAATTTATATTTGGGAGTTTATTTACTATTCCAGGTATACACAATCCTTCATTAGGGTCTATTCTTACATTATGGAAGTTTGTGTGACCCCTCATAACCAAAATCGTTAGAATCGAGTGATTTTCATCATCCTTGGAAACTCTCCACAGGAATCGAACATTGTTACTAGAGTTCGATTTCCAGAATCAGAGTTGGACAAATCGGATGGTCCTATTTTCAAACTCGGACGAACCCATCTTGTTTGATCGGGCATACCTTGTCTAATTTCGAAAATCAAACACCCCATAATCAGACGTCTGGCTCCCAGAATCGAACCATCCAAAATCAAACTACTTAGGAATCAGATACATGAAAATCGGATACACAAAAATTAGTCCATCTCATAATTGGACCAACCCATAATTAGACCACCCAAAAATCGGACCACCCGAACTCGGACCATCCCAAAATCGAGCGTTCGATTCTAACAATCGGACTCCTGAGAATCAAACCTCTAAGAATTGAACAGAAAAATGTTAAAATCAGACAGGTGAACATGATACAAATTTGACACATCTAACCCTTGAAACCAACCCAGAGATTGTATAGAGCCGAAAGCACATCATAAATCTATCACTGGGCGAAAATCTAGAGCAAGTAGTTCAAAACTTGGCTACGAACAGTCTTTCAAATCGTGTATGGTGTTTAGTGTAATGGCCCTACGGGCTAGGGGGGAACTACTACCCCCCTCCTCCCTCCGACCCTCGTAGAGTTTGCCCCCTCTGCTTTGCCCCCTCCGCACCTCCCCCAAGTAGACTGGAAAGAAAGCGCATGCCATGACAGGTCCTCCAAATTAGATCCTAGTGTAGTAATGGCTCTACACAAGCATATATTCTCACTTACAAAACAACAACCAAAAACCTATACCCGAACAAAGACAAACAGAGACCCTAGAACCTCAATGGGCCAATCTAGCCAACAAGGGCAAAAAGACCAGACCACAAAAACATGTATATGTTGCATTCAGACTGCATCTAGTCAAAGCAAAATGCAACAACATCAAGCTACAAATATGAGGATGACTAGACATGACAGTCCTAACGATAGATACACCTTGAATGGCACAACACAAACGACCCAAGTCATCAGTGGAGAATCCACATCTGGTTGTGCAATTGGGGACTCAAAGGCATGTATTAGAAGGCTTGAATGTATAAGCCAAGACCCAGAAGATGAAGACATAGTACCACTTGCTTATCTTAGGGTCAAACTCACTGTAAAAACAAAGCATAGTATTGATGCTCTCATTGATGAAGGAGCAGATTTTAATATCTTGACATATGAAGCATGGACCCTACTAGGCCACAACCAAAGCTCACACCAACTAATGCAACTCTTAATCCTTATGGGGGACACCCACAAGCACTTATAGGGAAGTGTAGGATCCTTGTAACTATTGAAATTGAAAGCTTGCCTATCCTATTCCATGTTCCTCCAAATAGTGCTAATTATGGAAAGGAAACCCTCCTAGGAAGACCCTTCAAAAGGGCGACGAAGTGTGAGCCTGATTATGTAGCACAGAGGATACACTTGACACTAATTGGTGTGAGGATAATCACAACCTTTAGTAAGGGCGACCTCATCAAACCTCGGGGGAAAGACAAGGAACATTCTAACATACCAGGCGACCCTAGTAACAAGAGCAAGGACTTGTTGAAAGAGTTGATACAAGCACATGTTGAACAGAGAGAACCAGGAGCAAGGCCATGCTTGAAACAAGAAGGTCGGGAGACAATGCCAAGGATAGGCTTTGGACTTACAAATATCATAAAATACCTCAAAAGAAGCCCAAGCCTTATAGACGAAGGTATCAATGGTGGAGAGCTAGCACAACACTGCAATGGATATCCAAAGTGTTGCTACGTGCTCAGGGGTATTACGTAGGTAACTGATGGATTTGGGTGCCAAAGCCCCCTCTAAACCACCTCTATCAAATGAAGGCAAGATCGTATCAAAACTGAAGAAGCACAAGAGGAAATCTAAACAAAAACCCAAGTCTCGGAACAATAACATTGGAGTGACTAAGCCCCTCATGATTGAAATCAAGAAACCAAACATGACTATTCGGAAGGTAGATCCTCAGCTTAGCATACTTAACAAGCAAATATTAAATGTAATCGTCAAGTATGCACAAAAGCCACTAGTGCCCAAGGAGCCTTTGACTTCCCAAGAGGATAAGGAGCACCACAGGTACAATGCTGCTCGTGATAATATTAATTGCTCAACAAACCAAATGGCAGAATGATCTAGCAACCGTGAGCAAATCCAGCCAATGCTAAGTCCACCTAGGAGTCCCAAATCTCTAATACCTTCTTTCCCTAAACGGACACAGGAAGCACAATAACAGTTGTCAAGTACAATTGCTCAATCCCAATATCTATCTCCATCTAAGCTTCCAAATGTCCAAGATGCGGGACATGACACCACCCCTAGCTCTCAATCTAAGGATATGCCTATGCAATCCACTATGACTAGCTCGATTTGCACAAGTGAATGCACAAAGGGCAACAAAAGACACAATCACTTCTGATCTACTTAAGGACTTGACACCGCAATCTACCAATAGTAGCCAGTCCATTAAACTAGCCGCTACTACTTCCAATTAGGAATCATAGCAATCATCACAGCCTTTGGCTGTGATGATGCCCCTTGTGGAATGTGTCCTTAGCAATTCACATGTGGAAGAGGTATCCCAACCAACATCCTTGACACCCCTAGCAAAGATTTGGCCAAGGAGATGGCACATCTAACCAATGAACTAGAGATGAAGTGCATGATGAAGCTTGATCACAAGCTAACAACCATCACACGTACGTATGTCCATGTGGACATTGGAAGGCCAACACCAGAGCACACAAAGCTCATAGTCGAGCCCCTGACTTGGGACGAGCAGCAACATGTTTACTCCTACTATGTAGATGTTGTTGAGGAAGTCATAAAGGATATCCCAAAGGCCGCAGCTAGAGAATTGTGCTTAATACCCTCACTCTATACTGCTCAATGTGAGACAAACAAGAAAAAGCTCAAAGCAATCAAACGAAAAGGGAAAGGACAAGGTGACTTTGTGCAAAAATGGTACTCCAACGAACGTTTGGTAGCCAAAATTTGCCACCGACTACTGACACTCACTGAGGAAAGGAAAGCCCTTTGGACATCAATACATGATCCCACATATGTTGCCCCAACCTCATTAAGAGTGTTGGCAATGGTCCATGAGGTCCAGCTTTCTGCCACTATCCAAAAACATCCCTTCTATGATAAACAATTTCTAAAAGAAGATCTACGTGTGCCTAGCAGGCTAGGAGTAGGGAGCATGGTACTTGATGTTAGCGCATATGTCTTCTGCCTCACTCAAGACCCTAAAATCCTAGATCTCTATGCTTTCCATCAATACAACCCTAACTTCTTCGGCTAGTTTCATCCAATCCTACATGACAAGAACCCTAAACTGTCTCTTGATTCTACAGTAGAGTCACCCAAACCTCCCGAGCAAGAAAAAAATAGCTCTAAACATAACACTTGCTCTGATAAGAAGCAATGGAGGCATGTTCCAATGGGTAAGGACAAGAGTCTAAAGAGCAAAAACCCGACCAAGAGCAACCGCCAATGCAATTGGATGAGGGGCTAGACGGAGGGGAATTAGATGAAGAGCTAGACCCTCCAAAAAGAGAGGCAGTTGTACCCTCACAACCTAGCAAGGTTGTTCAGCAGGCCACAGCTATGTCCCATGAGGACACATTAGAGAAAGAGAATGTTGAGGCCCAACCAAGCACATCAATGGGCTGACCTCATTCAGGGTCCTGAGTCTTTAAAGGATACACCTCAAATGCCCAAGAAAAAGAGGAGAAAAAAATGAAAACATCGGCAATCGCAAGTGGCTCTAGACACCAAGAAGATTGAGACCAAGAGTGCTGAAGAGCTGAGGAATAAAGCATCGAGTCACCCATTACCATCTCTCCTAACAACGGTGAAACCTCAAACACATCCGTGTGTTTTGATAAGTCAAAGCAACCATTACCATCATCAACAGTTGCTTGCAATGCTCAATCCACCAATAGTAGAACTTACATTGACCAATCAAGAGTGGATACACTATCACAAAAAGTTAACAAAACTACACCAATCACATCCGAGAAGAACCATGACACAATAGCTATAAAGCCTCAAGAGAAACATGAAAACCCCAAGGACATGAGCAATCCTAGGATCGACCTATCTTGCTTGTTTAGGCCTGAGCCCCTAGCTATGCTAAAGCCTAGGGAAACTCCCAAAACCTTGCATGAGATAGCAATCGAGCAAGCCCTCATCAAACATAGAAGTGTCACAGAGTGCTTGATCGAGTTGGAGGCTAAACTTAAATTATTCACACGTGCTTATGCCTTGCAGACATGGGCACATTCTCCCTAGGGAGCAGCTTGAGGAATATTCAGCATATTCGCTATCCTGGGAAGAGCAAGTATATCTTAACAGGCACTATGACAAGCTCCTATATGAATGCATGCAACTCATCTCTGATGAGGAAGCCAACGAACTATGCTTAACTATGACATTCAAGAAGCACTTTGCCAACCAAATCTCTTAGAGATAGAGTAGCTAAATCAACAATCAAAGGGTCAAAGTCAATTTGGAAAACATTGGTTTGAAATCTGTACTACAATGGCTATGAACTTGGAGCCTATATTATACAGTCTTAGAGGAGCGACTGGCCTAATGGCGGTCTCAAAGAGACCCAACCTATGTGGCACCAACTTCCTTTCGAGTGCTGACTACCGTTCTGGGTATGGAATTAGCCGAAGCTAGCCAAGAGAACTCTCTGATTGATAAAATTCTCACCGAGGAGGAGCTACATATTGCCAATAGACTCAAACAAGGCACCATGCTACTCGATGTTGCAAAATATTTGTTGTTATTGAGTAGGCTGCCACAAGTAGTAGATGAGTGTGCCACATTCCAGTACAACCTTGAGTTCTACAATTGGTTTTTATCCTCACAAGTGACATGGATTTATAAATGTATATATAAATAAACAATGTGTTTTGTGATTGTGTATAGATAATATCAAAAAAGCAAAGCATACACACGCACAAGCAATGGTAATCAGCTCAGGTCATATGCATCAAAGTCAACACTATGGGATTCAAATAAGTGATGCCTTTTTTAGCTACACCTATCCATTATGATTGAAGCATATGACTTGCATATACTCTCACGAGTTGTCAAGTGGATACAAGATGATAGAGGTCTCTGTATGAAAGTGTTCAATGTTCAAGTCACCACAAGACCACCAACCCCACAAAGAGCCATTACAGAAAAAGCAATAGAAATACCAAGAACAAAAGAGCCATGATGGAACCCCCGTTGCTGGAAAAGAAAATCACCCTTGCAGAAAGCATACATTGCATTTGAGCATGGCCCAAAGCATAGTCATTGGCTACTCTCTCTTTCTTAGCCAAACTCTACATCTGGCTCACTGCAGTTGCTACCTCAATTGTACCAATGTCTCACATGTTACAAAGAGGTTTGCAAAATCTCAAGTATATCTCTCCATCTCAACAACTGTTCCTCTAGCATCGAGGCTAGTAACACAATCATCCTTGTAATATCCATTTTTCACAGCCTTTGGATCTCAACATTTCTCAGTCCAAATGAAAGGCTAATAACCTCAATGTATTGCTTTGGTTGTATTCATTTTATCCAAAAAAAAAGGAGAAAAAAACAAGCACTCAGGATCACAACACAGCACCTAGGGATCCCCAAATTAGGTATGCCCAATGACCTTGGTCGGCTGGCTCATCGTCCCTAGTTCCCTAGCCCTTTATACATCCCCCACAATTGTTCAAGGAACATCAAGGGCAGGACACACCTAGGGAGCTTGTCTTGCCTGTGGTTAGACCTGTTCCCATGAACCATTTGCACAATTCTTTTTCGCACTCCATCTTAGTAGTACCATTGCAATCAATAGTGGTAAGCAATGCACACAAGACCATGGAAAGTACAGCGTACTCTTCAAACACTACTAGTAACCACCAGCTACTAAAAGCTAAGGTGTCAATGAGCTCAATTATGCTACATCGGGTTGTCAAAATCACAAATGATGTCTCAAGAAGCCTTCGAGTATACTTCTCCTCAACATCGAAAATTTTTTCCACCCCATTAAGCCCTTGCTTCATCCACACGTTGTTACGAGGAACCAAACCAGCAATCTTCTAACTACGTGATATCTAAGTATGCACGTGCACTCACATAATATATGCACCACAATCTATACATAGTTTGGGTCCTCAAGTGCAAGACATTACTCTCGGCTCACTTAGAATTCAACCTGTCTCCCAAACTAATCAAACTACATCTTGTGCACAATAAGAAGACTAGCATTACCCCAAGGAGAGACCACATATGAGAGGCTTTTCAATTGCAAGTATCAAAGACTCCAACGAAAGTATTGTCAGCTCTTCATCAACACTCAACACTAAATTCTTATCCTTTATCATCTTGCAAGCCCACCAAAGAATTGTCACCCGTAGAATCCCCAGAACATCAACACCTGTGCCAACCCATGAGTGCAGCTCCCAACAAAAATCAGCCCTATCGCCAACTTCAACAACCCTATCACCAACCAATCCGGTCAACAAAGTGCCCCCAATGACCTTCATCTGCACCACCACCAAAACTCCTCCACATCAGTCCCTTCCACCCACGTCTTCGATGTATGCCAAAGCCTGCTACCTACGACGGTGGAGTACCATGGGACTAGCACTTGTCTAGGAGGGGGTAATGTTAACCCTCAGACGAACAAGGTGGAAAATCCAAAAAATCTAAAGCAAAAGACAAGGCCAAGGTAAAAGTGAAACAGAAGACAAAGGCGCACAAAGAAGAATCTAGAAATACAAGAAGTGCAAAAAAACTCCTAAATCAAGGAGAGAGGCATGCAAGAAAAAACGCAAGTTAATACTTTTGTAAAAGAGCACAAGGCGCACCATGATTTACTTTAAAAGTGTCAGACTCTCACCCGTGCAAATTGTAAAGGTAGATGGGCGGTAGAAAGGAAGCTAGGAAGATAGGAGGACAATGGGAAAAAGGGCTTAAGCCATGGCCGGCCATGTTAAAAAGGGGGATAAGGGGATGACCACCCAAAAGGGATTTAGGGTTTTGTATATAAAGTTGAAAAGTGAATGAGAAGCTCATTCTTGTGTGTGGGCAAAAGTAGCTCTCTTCTTCTTCTTCTTCTTCTTCTTGCTTGCTTGAGCTTGTGCTTGAGAGAGGGAGTGTGAGAGTGTGAGGGAGTGAGTGTGTGAGGGTGAGGGACCGTGGTAAAGAAGCTCTCTATCTTCTCCTCTCTTCTTCTCTTCTCTTCTCTTCTCTTCTCTTCTCTTGCTCGCGGAAATGGAGCTTGGAGCTTGGAGTGTGGAGCTTGAGGATCAAGCTTGCTTAAAGCTTGCACTTGGATCATGGAGTTATCAAAGTGCTTAGGAGAGGAGGCAACTCAATCGGGCATGGAGGTAAGCTCACTACACTCATAGAGAGATAGCGCGTCAGCTATGTGAGAGGTAGCCATTAGTGCTTGGCTTGAAACACTTGAACAAAAAGTGGTCTATGGGTCTTGCCGACTGAGCGCCTCTACAGTTGGGCATCCATCACTCTATGTAATCATCATGAGTTGTTGGAATGAAAGAGATTTCCAACAAAAACAATCCATGATTTTTATCTTTTGAATATTTGCATTCGTAAAAATCTTTTTATATGAACTTTCTTAAATGAGTTTGGATAACGCTTTGATAATAGAGAAAATTGAGTGTGTTATAAATAAATATGGTGACAACTATATTTTGGCCAAAGAATAATCATGTGTACATCCAAGCTAAATAAATCTTAAAATCAAGAAAAAAAATCATTACAACTATTTTTCGAAAAGTTTGGTTAGATTGTGAAACAACTAAAAACAAATTGCAAATATGAAACATACATGAAAGCTCATGCACAACTTCCAAATTTTTGTGTGTATTTAGATGTAAAGCCTTTGTCTTATGTGACTTGCTTATTCTTCTTTCTTTTTCTCACCCTTTGACATTTGGAAAAGTGAACCTTTGGTTTTCTTATTCTCTACATCTTGGAAATATGTGGAAAGGTGTGTAAGAAAAAGTTTATTTAAAGTATCATAAGTCAACGTAGCATGCATCTCCAAAAGATGAGGTGACCTTCTACCCAATCTCATCATCATGGTATTATGGTCTTTGTATTCCAAAACTTGATCATTAAGGAACTCAAATACACATGTGGTCATGTTTTGTAAGAGCAATGATATGGACAATACATATTATCTGCTACCAACATTTCCTTGTGTATTGGCTTTAAAGCCAATGATTGAGCACATTACAAAGCTTAAATTTTATGTTTTCAAATAATGAATGATCGGGATCCCATAACAAATGAGCTATGCTTCCAAACTGGAATCTTTAATGCTTTCAAATAATTGACACACATGGGAATGTAACCATGAGATAATGACACATGAATAGTGACAAAAAAGGATGTAAGGAGGAATAATGCATGCATTAGATTATGCTAAAAACCATGGATTGTATACCCATAGACATGTTGCATGCTTTATGTATTGGCTTTAAGAAATCATATAAGAAGGTTATTGCAAAGAGATTCAAATGATGTAATGTTCTTGTTGTCATTCTACCTTATAAAACCCAATAATTGTACGATGAGAATGATAAAAGTTATTTCTTTTAACTTAAAAACCCATAGGAACTATCCAAAAAGTAGTCGCAATATTTAAGGTATATAAATCGCTTTAAGTTCTTTTTATTCAAGTTGTTGAAGGAATCATGTCAAGCCACAAATTATGGACATGGCTTGGTAATGCACAACATGGGCTTTTTACTGTAGAGTCCTACCATTTCTTTACTGGAGCACATCTTAGTTGGAAAGGCATACAAAGAGTTTTAGATTGAGAAAATATTAATTTCAATTTATGGATAGTAAGGTGGAGTATATGCTACACCCATAGAGAGATCATGGTAACAAAGGTGACAAAAGTGAAGTTAAAGAATTAATTACAAATAGTGTGCTTAACTTTAACTATATAGAAATACTACACCTAGTTTGTACTACAAGAGTTAACAATGTAGCTTAAGAAGTTGTACTTGTATAAATATAAAGTTTTTCTTATTGAGTAAAGTTGTTTTTCTTTATGTGTGTGTGTTGGGGGTTGGGGGGGGGGCGGGAGGGGGGGGGGGGTGTTTGGTTTTGGTTTATACATTCATGAATCATGAGCTTTCTAGTAATAAAGGGGGGGTTTGGTTTATACATTCATGAATCATGAGCTTTCTAGTAATAAATATTGAATTGTTATGTGTGATACGAGTTTTCTATCAAGTTTGTGCTAGAATTTTTTTGAAACATCTATTTAACTTTACCCTTTCTTTTTCCCAAAAAAAAAAAGGCTATGGAAATCAACTTCAATCAAACATTTTGATAAGCTAGATAAAGGGGAATTTTATTGGCCACTTTAAAGTTAGAATTGTCTACACTAAATTTTTTAGTCCATAATGTGTAACAAAATCTATTTTTAGTTTCTAGCAAGCTAATTGAGAGGTTAGCCATTGTATGTAGGACATGAAGTTTCCTACAAGAGGACAAGAGAAATCAATTAATAACCATTATTTTGATGTTGTAGCTCACTTGATTAAGGTGAGAAGAAAAGCCCCTTCAATGTTTATGCATTAAGTGTCACTCCTAAGAAAAATGTTAGAATTGGCAATCTATGAGATTGGAAGTTGTCAGCATTAACAAATGAGATTGGCATAATTTTGCACACGATCTAGAATCCATCCCTTCATGAAGTAAGGATGTACACTTAATCTTATGTGAATCAATCATGAGGGGTTAGGTTTAATTCCCAAGTAGCATCCACAAAGTATTGTTTCACTACAATCAAGAAACAAGAAAAAATTGTGCACTCAACTAGTTTTATACATCCATTACTTAAGTTATTCATAGTAATCCTGGACCTTAAGCTCATATATTAATGATTATATCATGACATACTTCTCATGAAAAAAATTTATAGTGAAAACTTCTAATGAGCCTCCTTTTTTTGGTTTATGGAATTTTAACTTTGATCAACTTGAGGATCCCCTTTATGTATGGTTCTAAATTAATAGGGGGATATGTTGGCTCTCCCCATGTTGATTAGCTTGTGAAGGAATTTGAAGGATCCCGTCTACTCCAATAATGAGCTAATGGCACAACTTAGCAACTATAATGAGATTACTAAATTTCTCTAAAAGCATGAATCATTTGACCTAGCAAGTACAACACCTACAAATCCACCCATTCGTAGATGGTTTGAACATCAAAATGGCCTGGATATAGTCTTGGACTAATGGTTAAACCTCGATGCATGTATCCAATTTGGTGGGACAAATTGAGCCCACAATTTTATGAAAGGATTCCACCCCTTTATGTAAGACCATGAGCAAAAGCCCAATGTACCAATCTTACTATTCATTTCAAAAACTTAGGCCTTGCTTACATGGATAATGACCCCAACATATTTTAGCATTTTCTATTAAGAGTTCACTAAAATTTATTTTTTGGTAGTAATTCTTGAAACACCATAATTCTATGAAGAACTTATGCATATCTCTCTATTTAAAAAATTGGTTTTTTGTATATCTTTATCTTATATATATACATGGAGTGGGTTGAAGGTGTGTTGACAATGGAATGCACTAAAGGCTCATATTTCCCAAATCAATGAATGGTACATTTATCTCTCTTGTCCATTATATTAATTCGCAAAACCAAACTCAAATCTTGCTTTTTATTCCTATAATTAAATCATCCTCTCTCTCTCTCTCTCTCTCTCTCTCTCTCTCTCTCTCTCTCTCTCTCTCTCTCTCTCTCTCTCTCTCTCTCTCTCTCTCTCTCTCTCTCTCTCTCTCTCTCTCTCTCTCTCTCTCTCTCTCTCTCTCTCTCTCAAAGATATGGAATATTGTTGAAACTTAATCATTAGTTTGCACACATAAATGATGGTTAAGAAAACAAAAAGAATAAAGTATTCTTAGATATTTCTTACATGGCCACATGTCCCTCCACCTCTAAGCACCACAAACAAATGCTAACGTGTACAAATAGAGAGACGAGTTTAATTTGAGGGACACAACAAAGAGCTCAAGGAAACATGCATGCATGCACACATCCATGAATGCATATATTTACACCAAGAAAGCCACATGACCACATCAACACATGAATGTACCTTCACTTATGCATACCACATAGGTATACACACATACGCACATTGATATGGACACTTTGCTCCACATGGAGAATAAGCATTTGTAGCTGTTAGTGAGTGATCGAGCAACCTTTGTGGCTTTGTGGTGACTCTTTATCGTATATGTTTTAAGGTTTATGATTGGGGGTCCCTCCCACGGAAGGCATAGAAGATATCAAACTCACCAAATAGCTCTTAATGAGCTATTTAGGGTAGAGACTCGAATGCAACCTACAATACCATGTTTTCCCTTCCAAAGATTGGTCCAAGAAATCTGTAATTGTTGGGCCATAGACATGCAATGTACCTTCTCAAAAATTCACATGCTTTAAGAGATTAGTAAAGACTTTCCCATCAAATTTTTTGAGGACACATATTTTATTGCAACCCATGCCCATAGGGTTGATGGTCATGCCTAGAGATTACAACAGCTTGCACCACTTGCAACTCTAGTATGATAGGATTTCAAATCCTATGGAAATCTTAAACCATTACATGCAAGAGATTATTACTATCCTACCTTTTCACCATTGACAAGCTAGGCCAACATCCTCATCTCCCGTGAGAGGGAAATACATTTACAAAGAGCACAAGAAAAATCCCAACTCGAGCCCAATGACAAAGCCCTCAAAGCCCCTAGGTAGAGCTTGTTGAGCCCCATTGACATGAGACCAAGCCCCACAAGTTGGAACCTAATCCCAACCCCAAGCCTAAGTGCCCCCACCACTCGAGCCCAAGCCCTAGCCCCATGCCCAAGTTCCCCCATCCCATGAGCTTGTAGAGCTCGAGACAACCCGCCGACCCTAGCCTCAGTCCTAGGCCCAAGTACCCCCACTCCATGAGCTTGAGCCTGAGCCCTAGCCTAAGCCCCAACCCCCAACCCCCAACCCAAGTGCCCCACGCCACAAGCCCAAGCATGAGCCCCAACCCTAGTCCCCCAGCTAAGCCCCAATCCCAAGTGCCCCCACCCCATGAGCCCGAACCCCAATCTTAGCCCTAGTCTCAACCCTAGCCCCAAGTGCCTTTACTCGATGAGCTTCAATCTAGAGCCCCAACTCCAAGTGTCCCCAACCAAGCCCCATCAACCACAAACCGCAGCCATTGCCAACCCCTGCCTCTTCCACAAAGTCTTTATCCTCTACCTCCACTTTAGCAAACCTTACCAACTACCACCACTTTCGACGAAGAGAGTTGGACACCATCCTTAATGAGTGTGTGACCTACTTAGGGGGCATAGTGGTCCCCCACTTAGGCCATTATAACCTTGAGAGGATAATAGTTGGAGGTTGAGCTCAACACTCTTGACATTCAAGTGCTTTCTCATGCTAATGAAGAGGTGTTGGTTGACTCCATTATGGTTTTCCTACAACAATAAGTTATTATTGTTTGTTTTTTGGGCATCTTAATCCTTGATCTCATTAGGTATATTTATTTGATCATCTTTTTTAATCCCCCTTTTTTTTAAATTGCTATATTGTAAATTTGTTGCCACCACCCCTGTACAATTCTATATATTTTCTTGGCGCACTAATGCTGAGGGGTCTACAAGATGATGGTACCTCATATCCCATATATTTTGATAATGTTTACTTACATGAGGGTTGATGATATGCAAGTCATTTTCATTTCCTATCATGAGTAGTAAGTGCTCGATCAAGAGCATTGCTTGTTTGTGTTCACTAGCTTCTTCTATCCTAGTTTTGGTGTAGTGCTTTGGAAATCTTATCTTGTTCAATGATTGAGGCAACATTCTTTGTTTCTATGTTTATCTTTGCACTTTCACTTGTCCAATGCAAAGCATTTGTGATTTTTCACCTTGTTTTAAAGTGACCTTGCTTCAAAACAATGTGTTGACTTGCATGTAGGGAGCACATTTGAACGATAATGGAATAATATATAACATGCATAATTCATAGATTATAATCGGTAAAATATATATTGACTCCTCACATTTTGAGCCAATTTCTTGAATAGTACATAGTTATAGATAGGACAATTTTAAATGCTCATCAAAGTCAAAAGTATAGATTTCGCTACACAATGTGTATTGTGTCTAAATGTTTATCAAGTTACACAAACGCGCACAAAGCATACAACAGAATAACATATTGATAATTTCCTAATGTTTGGAGCCTATATACATATGTTGTAAAAATACAAGAGATTCTAAGACCAGCTAGCTAGAGTTGTAGAGAGATTGTGATGAACCCATGATTGTAGTTTCCCTTGAATAGTAATGAGGCACCTTTGTGAAAAAGAGAGAATGATGTAGAGGGCATTTATTGTAGTTCCTCCTAGCTAGCTAATATATGAAGCTACTTTGATTTTGATGTTAAAAAGTTCAAAATTACCACCCTTTAATTTATTGTAGCTTGCATTACCCCATGCCACAAGGAGAAGGTGGTGCAAAGAGATTAATGGGAGAGAGTGTGTGTGCACAGAGATGGCGTGAGGAGAAAGAAACTCAATCAATGGCTATGTATCTGTATGAACATGCCATATGGCAATTTGAAGGTGATATGGTGGATGTGAAAGAATGGATACAAATGGGGGTGACTGTGGAGAGTGAGTTGCAAGTGGTGGATAGCAGGCTGCAAGGGGTGGAGAGGGGGGGAGCTAAGATTACAAAACATGATATGGAGAACCTTGCATGTCAATCCTCCCAATCCCAACAATAACCTCACCGCAATCCCAATCCCAACCTTGCCGCCAATCTTAACCATAGTCTCACCACTCACGATAACCTCACCACCCCAGCCACCCTCACACTCTATTTTTCGGCGCCTTCCCTCAAGGGAGCTCTTGAACCTAGCCTTGATGGCCTTTAAAATGTAAATTTGAGATGGCTCATTCTCATCATTTGTACACAACACATAAGAAAATGGAAATGAAAAAAAAAAGGTTTTATTCATATTGCTAAACTTGTTAATTACAATTTTTTGGTAGTATTGTCTTCTTGTGTGCAAAAGGCTCCTGAATGTTTGTCTTTCTTACGTGGAAAAGGCATGTGTAATGGCCTCTAGTAATACATAGTAATGGGCTTTTAATATAGATGCACATCATTATTTGTTATCTTTTTACACGTAAAGCTATTTTCCTTTCTCATTGGGACCTAGCAGACATCAAGAGAGAGTAATTAAAAATAATGTGGTGTGAACAAATCCTTTGAACATGTGAATGTAAAGCAAAACAAATAATGCAAATAACAATGCACCTTCTTATTATCAACATAGAACTTAAATGAAGTAGAAAGTTAGATGACTTCATTGTGCAAGTCCCTCCTCAATTGTCATACTATGCATGTTGACCCTAGCTTCATAACAATCAAAAGTTCACCATTCAGCCAGACATCAATGTCTAGTATTGAGTTTCCAAAAAAATCTCTCATGTCTTGGTCTAGTGGCACCAACTTCACTCAAACATGGTGCCATATTCTATATGAGAATGTCATATAATGAAGGTTTAAGTGGCAATCATATACTTGCAAATAACAAAATCTAGTTGCATATTGCAGGAGATTCCATCTTATACCTTTGTATCCTAACGTGCATCTACAAACTCCAAGATACTATTTGCATCTAGGCACTTTACTAGGAACATGATTCTTGAAGTTGGGACTTTTGTGCTAGAGAAAAAGTCCACAAAAATGGCTATATGCATAAAAGTAGATATTCTGATTTTCCTACTTTAAATGTTGGGCTTTAGGCAATATGGAAGGGGAAGGTTATACAAGGTTTCCCATTGCTCATTGGAGGAAGGTAGTATATAAAAATAATCATAAAAGAATATGCCCCTCTCAACCAGTGCCACTTTGGTCCTCCCCTTGTAAAGCTTTGCATCAACGGATGTGTGAACCACATTTAGAATATCTACTGCATATTCCATTGGCTGTCACTCCTTAAGGCTTGATGGATGCAAGTCTATTAACATCAAATAGTCTTGTTAGTTACAAGATAAATAAGAAACATGAACCTTCATTCATACCAAAAAGAAAATGCAACCAAATTACATTAATAGCAATTGGGTTTATGGAGAAGGAGATTGAAGGCATTGGGCTCAAGGCGAACCTCCTTATGCATGAAAACATGATGCAAGTGCACTTCTTTCATTTTCCACTTGGAGCCACTAAGCTAAAATCTATTACCCTCCAGCATGATAAGAAAGGGTTGGTTGTTAAGGATCTCTTCTACTTTTTATGTTGCATGATTATCCAACTTCCCTTTGTTATGATCAAGGAACCCACATGTCTTGCTCATTGAGTGTATTATAAGTGAGATGGACTCAATGGAAGCACTAGGTTTTGTGCCACGCTGAGAAGACTCTTCCATGGAGTAAGAAGATAGAGGGCAAAAATGTGTGGTGAAGTGGAGAGGGAAAAAAAAAACTCCAAGGGCTATCAAGTGGAGGGAAGAGAGGAGGAAATGAATACTAGAATATTTCAAATAAGAGTATCCCACCACTTTTTTTTTGCCTCAATAAGAGAAATAGCTAAATGCAATGGCAAAATATTATTATTAAAAAATGTCAACCACTCCAATCCATCTCAGTAAAACTAACAATTAATAATTTTTATTACTAGAAAGTGACAATTACTTAAGCCATTTCAATAAAACTAAAACTTTTAAAAATATCAAATTTATTTTTCAAAAATACTAAAAGTATTTTCAAATTAAAAAATTTGCAATGAAAGCCTTCTCCTCATTGGTGGAGTGCACTCTTTCTCCACATGCTAAAAGGCCAAAAAGTGACCTCAAATTCTCACTAATGGACCCAATCCTAGTCCTTGAAGTAGAGCTAGAGCAAAAAGTGAGCAATTTGGACATATATAGATGGAGGAGGACAAGTGTGTGTGATGACTAAAGGTATTATTATGGAGAAGTTGGAAATATATGTGACTAGAGAAATTTAGGAAAATATTAGGCTTACAAGTTTAAAAAGGGTTTGATGTCTTGAATTTTTTTACAAAGTCAAAGTCTTGGTGATAGGTTTACATGTCTTGTAGATTTCTATGGGATCCCTATTAGAGAGTAACCATACCCCATAATCTTGGAAAGGCTATCATTGATTGCAAGACATTATCCATTATTGGAAAGTAGGACTATTTATTGCTTATGATGTTAACCATTCAAAGATCGTGATTTATGAAGATGGAGATACATGATGGTAAGCTTGTTAAGAAATCTAGTTTAACCATTCAATATCAAAAAAGGAAGAAATAGGGAGCAATGGTGCCTAAAAAGTAGAGCTAAAAGAGGAATTACTACATGTTTATCTTGGTTTATGTAGAGCATGTTCATAGCTCAATGTTGAGGTCACCTTAGTGCAAGTTGATGTTAGGAAGATGTTGGGAGAAACTTGACAGACAAGGAAATAAAGAGTATAAGATGATATATGAAAAGTTTCCAAAGGTGGTTGCTAAATAGTATAGTCATCTTAGAGGAGCCAAAGGCTTACAATGCCATAAAGAGCTCAAAAAGAGAAAGTAGCCCAAAGTACAAAGGTTGAGGAGATTGAATGAGATATGGAGAGAATAACTCAAAAAGGATGTGTAGTTATCACTAGAGATTTTGTGTGTGTGTGTGTGTGTGTGTGTGTGTGTGTGTGTGTGTGTGTGTGTGTGTGTGTGTGTGTGTGTGTGTGTGTGTGTGTGTGTGTGTGTGTGTGTGTGTGTGTGTGTGTGTGTGTGTGTGTGTGTGTGTGTGTGTGTGTGTGTGTGTGTGTGTGTGTGTGTGTGTGTGTGTGTGTGTGTGTGTGTGTGTGTGTGTGTGTGTGTGTGTGTGTGTGTGTGTGTGTGTGTGTGTGTGTGTGTGTGTGTGTGTGTGTGTGTGTGTGTGTGTGTGTGTGTGTGTGTGTGTAAAATGGCATTCTAATGGTCATTGTGCTTAAAAGAATGGTAAAATCATGGTATGTCTAGATATTATAAGCCTTTCATTACCATTACTAAGAGAAATTACCATCCCTTGCCATTTCAAGATGAGATCCTTAAAATATACAAATTAGAGGACATATTTAAGGATGATAGATTGTCTAGCTACTTTTGAATGCCTATACAAGGAAAGACAACCTCACAACAACATTCATAACATCATGGAGCTATTAAACATATAAGAGAATGCTTATTGAGATTTTGAATGGCCATGCAAAATTTCGAGGATGGATAGACCAAAAATCGGCTTTGATGAGACCTTCTTGCTAGCAATTAAGATGACAACTCTTCGCATAGTGCTTGCATTGGCTGCCACAGTGTGGCTCTCATGCCACATTTTGAGGATGGATAGGGACAAAAGATCAACTTTGATGAGATCTTCCCACTAGTAGTCAAGATGAAAAATCCTCATATAGTGCTTGCATTAATTGGCAAGGAGGATATGGAGCTTATCTAGATGGATGTAAAGGTAGTATTTTTTGCATGGGAATTGGCATAAGGATATTTATATGCAACAACCAAAAGTGTTTTCATGCACAACAATGAATAGTTGGTTTGTAGTCTTAACAAGCCAAGCCTATACAAGGAGTGAGACATATTACTATCTATATACGTCAAACCCTATGGTTGTTAGTCTTGCCACCTTGATCCTTTATATGGATGACATGCTTATTGCCATGAAGTCTCTCTTACATGTGGATACATTGAAGAAAATATTGGATGAAATGTTTGACATAAGGACTTGAGGAATAAATATCATATTCTTGGTATGCAAATTATAAGAGATAGACATAATAAGGTTCTCAAATTGTCTCAAAAAGAGTGCATCAAGAAGGTATTTGAGTATTTTAATATAGATAAGAGGATAGCCATCAGTATTCTGTTGCTTCCATATTTGAAACATAACCAAAAGGATAGCCCTAAGTCAAATGCGCAAAAGGATAAATTGGCCACAATAAGTTATGCATCCACGATTGGTAGCTCGATGTATGCTATGGTAGCTACACTTTTAGACATTTCTTATTTAGTGGGAGTGATTAGTGGGTTTATGAAAAACCCTAACAAGAAGTATCGAAAAGAAGTAAAGAGTATCATGAGATATTTGAATGGCATTAGACTTATATGAATTTGTTTTGGAAGGATGGATGCATTTATCATTGGATATGTAGATGCTAGTTTTGTAGGGAATGTAGACTCTAGGAAGTCCATGGCAAAATTTGTTTACACATTCACAAGGGTGCAATTTCATGGATGTCTCAATCACACCCATATATGGCCTTATCTGCCATTGAGGCATTCAAGGAAGCTATATGGCTTGGTCATATCGTGGGAGATCTAGGCATTGCTAGAGAGGTGACCATTTTGCATAGTGAGAGTGCATCCAATTGGCAAGGAATCCTATCTTTCATGCAAACACAAAGCATATTAAGGTGAAGTATCACTTCACCAAGGAAATGTTTGAGGATAAGTGGATTGAGCTTTGTACATATGGCAACCCTACATATCTTTACACATGCATACACATGGATATGTGTACATGTGGAGAGAGAGAGAGAGAGAGATCACAATAAGAATTTGTATTCAAGTACTTTACAAATGAAGGTGTTATTTTACACTTTGAGAGCTATTTGCACCTATCAAAGACACACTTGACATGGCGCATAGCTAGGAATGACTTTCCTATTTTCAATGATTGACATGGTGATGCCATGTATGTTTACACGATGGATAAACTTAGTCATTGCCAAACAATGTGTCACATGGTTGAGATTAGTTTCTTAATGCAAATGATATGCATTAATAGATCCTAGCTATTGGAAAAGTTGTAGTATGAAATTTTGTCCAATTTTCAAGTAGCTTATTGCTATGCACATGCCCTTCTATACAACATACATGCACATCTCTCTCTCTCTCTCTCTCTCTCTCTCTCTCTCTCTCTCTCTCTCTCTCTCTCTCTCTCTCTCTCTCTCTCTCTCTCTCTCTCTCTCTCTCTCTCTCTCTCTCTCTCTCTCTCTCTCTCTCTCTCTCTCTCTCTCTCTCTCTCTCTCTCTCTCTCTCTCTCTCTCTCTCTCTCTCTCTCTCATTTACTCCACCTTAGTGTTGCAATGCCCTCAATCAATCTGATGCTATATCACTTTAAAACTAGCACTTACAAATGAATGAGAACGAGGTTAATCATTATTATCTCCCCATTATGTTGAAGGATCCCTACACCAAAAATTGTTTTGATTTGGGACTTTTCCAAACTATCACACCTTTTCATAGAAATTATATTTGTGACACTTCAATCCCAAGATTATCTCTATGGTTACTTTACACCATCATCGAACATGCACTTACCAAAGGGAGTCGAATTGCAAGGTGGTAAATGTTCACAATGAAACATTGTATGCAAATTCAGTATGTTTTGTGAGCTAAGTGAAGTTGCAATTTATGTTTCATGTTCTTTTTGTTTTCCTTTTTTTTTATAAAAAGTGGTCTTGTATAGTAGTATCTAGTTGAAACATAATTTTTCAATAATATATTCATGTTGTGTGAGCTAAGCAAAGCTAGTGTGTCACACAATAGCTTGCATTTGCTTGCAACATATCTAAAGTTAATGTACCACTCTGCAATAGCATATCAGGCCTTCTAGGCAAAATCCCCAAGACAAGTTAATGTACTCATTAACACCTAATTTCTTCTATCTATAAAATATTACATGGCGCAGTGAACAGAATCCGAGAAAGCAAATGGAGAGTACACAACAGATAAGAGGAGAATCAGTAAATTCTTTAACTTCAAACAACTGATACAAAGATGGCTCTGTCCGCCCGTGTGCTTCCACTGTGTGAAGCTTAGATGGCGATCTGGAGAGAAGATAGGTGAAGAGCTTAAGGCTAGCTGGAACAACAACTCTGACTGGGTGAAAGATGAGTGAGAGATGGCTGCGAAGGGGTTTAGCTTTTATAGCCCGCGAAGGTCGTTAGGTCCCGACCTACCATATGAGTCTCCACTAATCGGCCAAGGAATATTCCAGGGAATATTCCCTTTACCATCGGGCCGGGGGCGCTGCCCCCGGACTCCCGCCAAAGGGGCCGCTGGCCCCCCTGGGACCCCCCAACCAGGGGCCGCTTCCGCGGCCCCCAGACCCCACAATAGGGGCCCCTTTTAACTCCCTTACATCGCAACTCGATGCAATGCGCCTCCAGTTGCTACAAGCTTAACCACTCCGTCTAACCCAAAGATTAGACCCACAACAGTCACCTTTTTGCCATCCGGTCACATAGACCTCATCTGATATACAAGTCAGGACTCAACCAATGTCCGGGCTCACATTTGGCTTCTCCTCATAATGGGGGCCTTACAACTTTGAGCACCATGGATCATTGGTAGCACCTAATGAGGGTGGGACATTGATCATATCTAGCACTATCGTTATACTACCCCATTACATCTTAGAACTATGTGTGGAAAGACACATATTTGTTGTTTACTTTGAAGTTTGTGCTTTATAGTGAAGCCATTTTAGAACTCACGTGATAAAATTATATCAAACGGGTTTTACATGAATGGTACTTTTGTAGTCTCAATTTCATTTTTGCATTTCTACATGGATAGTTACAAATATTAAACTTTAGTTTTGACATTTTGTGTGATTGGGAAACATTTTCTTAAATCAACAAAGTTTGATGCTTGGGAGAATGAAATCACATCCTCTTGCATTTGCAATTGTTTGTACAATAAATTTCAATATGAATGCAAAAGTCATAGATTCAATTGCAATAGTATCATGTAAATGTATGGTCTCTAGACAAAGCTTTGGTCAAAATCACATTCAAATCCAAGAATTCCCGCATGCAAAAGGCTAAAGGAAGAGATAGCAATAATGTTGATTTGTTAATTTAGACCCCTCTCAAAATTGAGTGCTCATGGGATGGGAGGAGAGGAGATAAGCATAAGATGGATATGGAGAAAAGTAGTGAGAATAGAGGGGAGGAGATGGGTGATCCCACTATCACTAACACATAATGCCCCTCTTCTACTCACAACTATAGAAGTGCCATCCTGCACCAAGAGGGCTGAGAGAGAGAGACACACACACACACACACACACACACACACACACACAGAGGGAGAGAGAGAGAGAGAGAGAGAGAGAGAGAGAGAGCCATATCTACAAGCTTTAAAGCTAATTATAAGCTTTGCCACTTGTCAAGCCTATGAGTGCTTAGTCATATTGTAGTCTTTGAGCACTTATAATGTCATGTGTGGGATAATTTTAACATAAGTTTTTAAGAATTCAAGTGCAAGTAAGACTAAGGAACTTGAGAATCCTTAGAAAACTAAGTGATTTACTACTAAAAGGATACACTAGTTTGCTAAAAATGTTTGAAGATATTATTTCCTTGACTTTTGTGACTTGAGCATGTGATGGATTTGACTTGAGGAATATACTATTGATAATATGTGGAAGCATTAGGGTCTCTTTAACTAACTACATGATACCATGATGTTTATCCTTAACCAAATAGAGTTTCCCTACTACCATGATGTCTATTCTTAACCTAATAACCTTCCCCACCATAAATTTAGTTGTTGGAAGTGTTTATAAGGTCTATTGTGGCAAACATCCAATTTTGTATTTCTACACCGATGCTAGCAAAATTGAATACATCCTAGCTAATTGTGTACTATCGAGTTAGGAAAGAAAAGCTTAACTATTGAAAGCAATGTGGAAAGTACTTGAATATTAGATTGGAAATGCTTGCATAGTCTCATTATATCATGAGTCTTAGTTTTGATGAAATTGGGAAGATAATATCCTTTCTATTATTAGTGTCTTCACCAAACTTCAATGGAAGAAGTTCTTGCACAATAAGATCTAATTGCCTAGTTTTGGAGGAGTTAAAGTAGAAATGGATTTTGAGGTTTAGGTGGAAGCTATGGATGACTATTATTGGTACATGCATAGCAAATACATCCATGATCCCTCGATTGAGACTCAAGCAATAATGGAGGTAGTGAACATCGTAATGAAAGGTTCCCAAACTTGACAATACATGATGGAGGTAGTGAAAAGATGATATGATTCCTTGATTGAGACTCATGCTATAGTGGAAGTAATGGTGCTATGAGAACATTGTAATGAAAGGTTCTCAAACTTGACAATAGATGATGGAGGTAGTGAAAAGATGATATCCACCCCTATTCTTTAAGCATATGTCAACATGAATGTGTTTTTTTCTCCATCAGTTCAAACTATCACTAGAGGGTCCTACTCTAAGTTCATGGCACCCTAAACAATGTGCTCTATAGATGCCATCTACTCAAAAGATAGCCTAATTTGTCAAATATTGCATGCACAATTGAACTATTGACTTGATACCAATATTCTTGGAAGGTTTTTTTTATAAGGACTAAACTGATAGTGAAGTAAATTACTAGATCTAATGAAAGCAACAAAACCTTTCAAACTAGAATTGGAGGATGAAACTATCAACCAAGGAGAGCCTAGGTTAACTACCAAAATTACAAGTACAACCCCCTGCAAGGAAGTTTTCAATGCTTTCAATATAGAAGAGCTGATTTTCCAAATCTAGTTAGTCAAAATCCTATTCAAAACTTTTGGCAATTGCTTCCCAATTGAAAAGGATTTGCCTAGATAAGATGTGGAAGAGGAATAAATGCTAGTGCTTGCACTTGTAGTAAGATATAGGAGAACCTATAAAGGAACATACCTTAAGAGAAGAGGTCGAATATGCCAATACACATGCTATTATTAACAATCATGATACTAATAGTCAATTCTTCATGATTCAAACTCTTATTAATGATAAAACTAAGCCATTTCAAGCTTGACTAATTGAATTAGTACCCATTCTCTCATTTCTCTAAAGTGTTTGAGGAAGTTACAACTAGAATCAAGAGCTACCAAAAGGACACTAATCAAGTTTGGCCTTTAGATTCAATTAGCCAAGGATAAATATCATTTACATGGTTAAGGAAAGGATACCCAATCTACTTGATCAAACATGATAGGGTAGATATGGAGGAAGGAACCTCATGGATTAGAAACTACTCAAATGTTTTTCTTGAAATTTTTGCCAACACATCCTCAAATCGTGACATTGATCATGGTATTAATTTAACCCCAGTAGGAGCTAAATTGATGTCAAAGAGCCCTTATAAGACATTTCTAAAAATTACATGCCATTTAAAAAAAATATTGAGCAAGGAATAGAGAGTGCATAGCAAATAAGAGAAGAAAATAAAATTCTCTTAATTCCAAACAAATTGATACAAAGATGAGTCTATCAATTTGTGAGCTTCCACTATGATGGTTAAGTGGCAATGTCAATAGATGATAAGCAAAGAGCTTGAGGCTAGCTAGAAGAACTCTACTTGGATAAAAGATAGATTGATGATGGCTTTGGAGGGGCCTTCCCTTTATAGCCCCCCAAGAAGGCAGTCTGGTTGGCCTATCCAACTAACCATATTATGAATCTTTCCTAGTTAGCCAAGAAATATTCCCTTTACTGTCATGCCCGAGGCATTACCCTTAAACCTCCATCATAGGGGCCACTAGCTAAAAGGTAGAGCCTAAGTGGAAGCACACAAGTAGAAGAAAAAGCAAATCAAGAGCTATGGTGGATGGAGTAAGAGATCAAGAGAGAGAGATACCATATGTGGAAAATTCAACAGTCAATATGTGTGACCGAAAAGAATAAAGAATGAGGTGACAGTGATGGGTGCCCACCACCTGTGAATACATGGGCAGTTAGGCAAAGGTACCTTTACCCCCAACCACCTCCCACTTAAAGGCAAATGTGCCCTTAGTGAGGAGAGAATAAGAAAAAAGTGAAAAAGTACAAATGTACATAAAGTAAAACTACATGAAGAATAGATGTCATCTCATCCTACGTTTATCATCTTCTTAAGGAAGGCATAACATTTTATTGACATACCTTTAGTGAGAAAATCTATAGGATTCTTGTTAATCAAGATAGCTCAATAGACTTGTCCCCTACCACCTCCCTGATGAAGTGATATCACACCTCAATGTGCTTTGTCTTCACATGGAAGGCTAGATTCTTGGCCAATTAAATGGCACTCGTAGAATCTAAATAGAGTGTAGGGACCAAATCATTAATTCCAAGGTCTGCAACCAAACCGCCTAACTAGATAGCCTCTTTGCAAGCCTCAATGGATGCAATATACTTTGTCTCTATAGTAGATAGGGCTGTGCAGCTCTACACCTTGGACATCCAAGAAACAATCCCTCTAGCAAAGGTGAAGACATAGCTAGAGGTGGGGACTTCCTACTATTTGCATGTCTTGCATAATCAGAGTCAGTGTATCCCATAGCTCTTAAGGTACCTCATCATACCCTTTACAACATCCCAATGACACATGTAGGGTGTATCCATATAGCTTGCCACAACTCCCACTGCAAATGCTATGTCAGGATGAGTGGCTATCATGGTATACATCAAACTATCCATTGCATATTCTTAAGGGATCTCTGCCATCTCAACCTTTTGCTCATCAAACTACAAACAATCACCCTAACTAACCTTCATATGAGAAGGTAAAGGATAGCTAATAGGCTTAACATCCTGTATATGAAACCACTCGAGAACATTTTGGATATAATCCTTTTGTGATAAGTAAAGGAGACCTTTAGAGTGATCGCATGTGATGTGCATCCCAAGAATATGTGAGGCCTATCCCATGTTCTTCATCTCAAAGCTCTTCTTAACTCGATTTTTCAAGGCATTTAGCTCATCATGAGAACTTTAGCAATCAACATATCATCAACATAGAGCACCAAATTCATAAGGCTGCCATCACAAGCCTTCTTCATGTATAAACACAAATCCATATTATTGCATGTACATCCCTGGGAATGCATGAAAGCATCAAACTTATGGTACCATTCCCTAAGTGCTTAGTTAAGGCCATAAAGGCTCTTTCTCAACTTGCACACTAGGTTTTCCTTGCCTTTTTTTCTCAAAGCCCCAAGGCTGATGTATATAAATCTCATCATGCAAGTCCCCCTGTAAGAAATCTGTCTTGACATCCATCTAATAAAGATCCAAATTGAGCTATGCAACCAAAGCCAAAACCAAGCATAGGGTAGTCATCTTGACAATAGGAGAGAAGACTTCATCAAAGTCAACACCATGCTCCTGCTTAAAATCCTTAGCAACCAATTTGGCCTTATAGGTTAGCTTGGGGCATCCAAGGGTACTCTTAAACTTGTATATCCACTTGCATAGCAATGCACATTTTTCACTAGACTGAGGAACCAAATCCCACATATGATTTTTCTATAGTGAGGCATACTTTGATGCATGGACCTCTCCCAAGAGTGATGATCACCTTTGCGCATTGCCTCATCATCAGTAAGAGACTTACCGATGTCTATCACCATAACATAATCCATAAAGGGCGCAAATCAAGCAAGTTGTCATCTATCTCTAGTAGACCATCACAAAATAAGATGTGGGTCATGTACCTCCTATCTAACATTATGGTCTTGGGCCACTGGAGCATCAACCATACAAGCTATCTAGCTAGCTATATAGTAACATGAGACTCCTCCTAAAATACCACCATTGTACCTTAACGACCTATTGAAGCTGCTTATGCATTTTCTCCTCATGGAAAACGACATCATGGTTGCAAATGACCTTTCAAGCATGTGGATCCCATAGTTGATAGCCCATCTCACTTGCATCCCCATAACCAAGAAATATGCATTGCATATACTTATGATCCAACTTATTGCACTTGTCCTTAGGAATATGGCAGAAAGCCTCACAACCCAAGACACACAAATGAGTATATGATGGAGGTTTTCCAGAGCATACCTCCTCTGTAACTTGATAGTTAAGAGAAGTGCATGGGGAGATTGATTGATCAAATGTACAATAGTAGTAATTTCCTCAGTCCAAAAGTGTTATGGGGTTAGCATGCTTGGCTAAGAATACTATAGACTCACTCCTAAATCATCCTATTCATGTGCTCATCCATAGCATTCTAGGGTGGGGTGTATAGGGGGAGGGGGGAGGGTGGTCAATTGACACTTAATATCCCTCTTGTCACAAAATTGCTCAAAGGATTTATATACAAGCTCTCTTTCATTGTCAAATTGTGGCATTTTAGCCTATACCTAGATTGGTTCTCAACAAAAGCAAGCAAACGCTGAAAGGTAGCCAAGACTTCCAATTTCTACTTTATGAAATATACCCAAACCTTACATGAGTAATCATCAATGAAAGAAAAGAAATACTTCACAACACCTAACAGCTTGTAAGGCATAGGTCTACAAACATCAGAATGAAAAGAACCAAAGGCTCAACCATGCACATAATGCCAGACTTCTTATGTGAGTTATGAGTCTGCCAACCATATAGACAATGATCACAAGAATCAAAATACTTATGATCAAGGGATGGAAGATACTGCAAACGGGTAAGCATTTTTATTCCCTTTAATAACATGTGTCCTAGGCAATGATGCCATAACGATACATGTGGTATGATAGCCCCACTGCCAAAACATGACCAATAAATCTAGATACAAGTAAGGAATAAAGAGTGCTAGACTTGGCACCTTGTGCGCCAGGACAAGATTCCCGTGGTTAAGCTTCCATGAGGAATCACTAAAAGATATGACATAACCTACATCATCCAATTGTCTACCAAAAATAGACTTTTGGTCAAAGATGCTAGAGCATGGTGTACATCATGCAAAGTAAACATACCACCTGAAGGACCTAGCTAGATATCTCCAGTACCAACAATATCCAAGGCAAGGTCATTACCCAATTTGACAGATCATGTCATGTTACAATAGAACTGGAACCACCCTCAATACAAGTGACATGAAATGAAGCTCCTAAATCAAGCAGCCAACATTGAGCATAGGAAGATGACTACAAAGCATCAAGAGAAGAAGCTACAAGTATGTAGGCATCATCACAATCAACCTACATGACATTAACCTCTTCAATCTTGACACTAGACTTGCTATGACAATGCTACAATCATCATTTTTTTCCTACACTTTATCATTTTCCTATACTTCATCACACATTTTATGGCACTATGGCCAAGTATGACCCTACTTCCCATAATAGTGACAAGTCAATGTGGACTTATGACCACATGACTTACTACAAGACTGTCCATGTGATTGAGAACAAGACTTCTAAGAGTCTCTTCCATAATGATCATTGCCGCTCCTCCCATTATTGCAAACCTGAGTGTTAAAGCATGAGAAGTGTGAGAAGCATCAACATTCTTTCTATTAACGACTTCATTTAAAAGCACACCTCTACATCCTACAATTTCAATCCATCAGTAGGCATATTTGCACACATAGCAATATAGAACGTGTCCCATGACTCAAGCAATGCAACCAGCAAGAACAAGGGAGGAAGTTTGTCCTTAAATTCAATTTCATGTGAAGACAAGTGGTTGACAATAGAATGAAACTCATTCCAGTGAGCAGACATGGAGGTCCTCTCCATATGAAGGTACATGAGTTGCTTCAACTAATATATCTGAGAGGTAGAGCTCTACTTATTATAGACATTGTGAATCTTATCCCATAACTCCCATGTGGTTTTCCCATCAGAGACAACATTATAGTAGACCTACTTAGAGAGTGGAAAAATGATTGTAGATTTACATGGCTCATCCATCTCAACCCAATCCTCTACATCAAGGTATTCAAGCTTTGTGTCTCATGTCTCAACGACTTAATCTACAATTTTTGCATTAGAACCTGTCAAATTTGTGCCTTTCAATGGCTATAATTTGTACCATTCAACTTCTCAATGTTAAAGATAGTATTGATATTCAATGCACCATACAACAAGAGATGAAAGCACAATCCAAGACAAATAGGTTGATGTAAATGATAGTAAAATAGCCCCAAAATCACAGCCAAATCAAGGGTTGAGCAAGAGAAACTGCCAAAAGGATGAGCTGTCCACTAACTGTAATCAAATAATTTTCAAATCCAAGTGATTGCCCTTAGATAGGATGCATAAAATTGAAATGACATGCTACTGTAATAAACTATATTGTTATGCCAACAACTAGATATGAGCAACCAAGAAAGAAAGACCATGAATAACTAGCACCAAAGGCTGTCACAATTGCAATGTGTTAGTGACCATACATGTGGTAGGCATAGACATCATGCACATAAGAGATCTCATGGTAAAGAGAGGAGAGCCACCAAATGTATAACCCATTGAGTAAAGTTCAATACATAATCTAGAAGAATATACATATCGTTGACAACACACTAACAGACATAACTATAATAAAGTAACTGTCAAATCCAAGTGGCTGCCCTCCGATAGAATGCATAAAATTAAAATTATATGTTGCTATAATAAGCTACATTGTTATGCCAACAACCAGTTGTGAGAAACACTGAAGGCTATCACAACTGTAGTGTGTCAATAACCCTACATGCAGCAATAATATATATCATGCACATAGGAGATCTCATGGGAAAGAGAGGAGAGCTACCAAATGCACATTCCACTAAGCAAAGCTCAATACATAACCCAGAAGCATATAAATATCACTGACAACACATTGATAGACATAAGTACCAAGTCGAAAATAAGTGATCAAATCAACCCATTGTAGGATAATTGCATTCAATACATATCAAGAGATCATATACATGAAGTAAGTGTCCCATAGTCTTGGTGAAAGTAAGCTCAAGCTCAACTATAAAAATCCAAAGTTTTATTTAATATCCAAAGTTGTGCAAGTAACTCCCATTTGAACAAAATCGAATGCCAAATGAGCAATACAAGCTCAAAACATGAAGTATATGATATCAGAGTATCCAAGATACATGAAACATAAGCCAGGAGCATAAAACCCAATAGATTCTTCAAGCTGGTAACTACGTAAGCCACTAAAGTAACCAAGGCATGTAACCACAACCAAGATCAATGTAACAGAGCCCAAATCTCAACTCAAAAGCATGCCATAGCATATAAAAAAGCATACATAACAACTGAAGTAGCGTAACATCCACTAAGTATCTTGTAAAGCATCAATGAGCATTATGCATAAGCTTTTCACTAATAAATGCTTGCTGCGCTATTATTACAACACTAAAATGACAGTGAAATTTAAGTTATTTTAAGGTCAAATCACTCCCAAAAGCATCAAACACGCATTGTAGAATTTATTTTTTGCTATCTAAACCAAAGCTGTTCTATTCTCTATGAAATAGAGAATAAAAAACTGCACACCTTTGTGAGTTCCCAAATCTATAGCTCTCACCACACTCTTCATTTCTAGCTATAGAATGCCTAAATCCAATACCTTATGCAAACGTTATGGCCAAAATATGACAGTGATGTCATCATAATTGTCCATGACTTCTACAACATGCTATGTATCCACTCAAAATGGATAAAATGGTTGCTCATTAGCTTAATAAGCACTCAATAAGGCTCATCTAAGCCTTGGGAAGCTCCTTAACAAGTGCAGAGCAAGCTAGAATAAGCTAAAAGAAGTAAAGACTCAATGCATATCTTGAGAGGAAAAAACAATGGTTGTCGTGAAACCTTGAGTTGAAGCTTTGAATTAGGGCTGAAGCAAAGGATGAAAAGTTTCCTTGAATGGTTGGCTTTGATACCAGTTGAAAGGTAGAGCATGAGTGGAAGTACAAAAGTGGAAGCAAGAGCAAAGAAGACCTATGGTAGATAGAGCAAGAGATAGAGACACTATGTGTGGAACTCCAACAGTCACCGTATGTGACCGACCTTCCCTTCTTCAAATGTTGCTGAAAGAATAAAGAATCAAGTGATCGTGATAGGCACCCGCCACTTAGAGTATATAGGTGTGTGAGTATTGTTTGTGTAATGAATACACTAGTGGTTAGACAGAGGTACCTTTACCCCCAACATTGGCCCCCCTGACACCCCCCAACTACTAAGGGCTACTTCCATGGCCCCTAAACCCTAAAATAGAGGGGGCCCTATAATTCCCACACTTTACAACTTAATGCAATGTGCCTCAAGTTGCTCCCATCTTCACTATTATATCCAACTGAAAGGCTAGACCCACAAAACATATACCTCATCTGAAAATAAGTTAGGATCCAATCAATACTTGGGCTCACACATGCGTTCCCTTCATAATGGGGGCCTTACAACTTTGAGCACCATGGATCATTGGTACCATCTTATGAGGGTAGGCATTGAGCATATCTAACACTCCCCCTCCTCTAATATCCACCCATCACAAGTGATCTACATCCTCGGCCCAATACCGAGGCTTTGAAGATGAACTCGAAGCAGATCTTTCATAAGAGCTTTGGTGAAGATATCAGCTCCATTCTCATATGTTGGCTCTATTATCCCATCTTTATTCAAATCACGCATATAGTGATGCTAGAACTTAATATATTTGGTGTGCACGCATGACGTCATGGATACCAATCAACCCAATATCTTCCAAAAACCTCTTTTAGAAAGTTCTATAAGATTCTAAAAAGGTCTTATAATATTCTTTGGAAGATTCTACAGGAGTGCTTGCATTAGCACTTATTTTAGCAATGCTTATGCCATCAATGATAATATCATCTAAAAGCTTTTGTATGACCTCATCAACTCTAGTATAAATAGGGGTCTTGGGCTTCAAGCCCTTCAATCTTACCAACACCAATTGTGAGAGTCTTACTTCTAGTTCAAGTCATGTATCTCTAGTTCATGTCCTTTCTTGTCTTGCCTTTGATCTAGTCTTGTATCGAGGTTTTGCCTTGTATTGATATTGTGCCAAGAAGTACATAGTTGTAGTTCATTCTTTTATAACCAAGATATTTTTTTCTTCTTGTCTTGTCTTTGATCTAGTCTTGTATCAAGTTTTGTCTTGTATCAATCTTATGTCAAGAAGTATATTGCTATACTTAATTCTTTTGTCTTGTATCAATCTACTGTAAAGAAGTATATTGTTGTACTTCATCCTTCTGTCTTGTATCAAGTAATATATTGTTGTACTTTACCTTTTGTAATAAATAAATAAGTTTTTATTATTCTTTAAGTTATTCTCCTGCAAGTGGTTAGGTGACAATCCTTGTCCTTGACAAGTTCTCATCACCCTCATGATATTTTAGCAAGCCTACATACTTTGATCATGCCTAGTTGTGATGGATACAATGATGGAAAGTGTCATCACTACCTGGAAAAATATTCAAGAACAAACTCAAGGAGTTCATAAGAGTAATGCAAGATTAGATAGATTCAAGGTTCCCTAAGCCAACTAAGACCATGTACCTTAGAGTGGTCCTCACATTATTAGTTGGGAACTTGAGCCTTAAGCCCCTACTAAAGAGTATTCCCTTTCAGACTACAAGGGGGGATCTTACATTTATCACCTCGAGCTATCCATTGGAACCACATAAAAGGGTTCTTTGCTCAAATTTAAGTCACTTATTATCTTTGTTTGCTTCAACTTCATTGAATGAGATGGTATGATGATATCTTGTGGGATGACAACTTGATGACAAGTGATACCTTTGGTTGCCTTTTCCATTGTATTGTTTATTTTTTGCCGCACCTTCCAAAATCAAAGTCGAAAAATGTTCTTACATTTGAAAGGGGCAAAAATTGGGTGAATCTATGCTCAAGAATTCACAAGAAATTGAGATCTATATTTTTGAATGACAAATATTATTTGAATTTGAGGGTCAAATGTTTGAAGACTTCAAATTTCATCATATTGGGTTGTAAATGGAAAAATTGGAAAAGACAATTGATAACTATCTTGGACACCAGATAGTGGATGTACATTTTGGTGGGCATACCTTCTTAGGGCCTAGTCATTCACAGACACGTAGCATTGGGGGGGGAGGTTGTTGCACCTAGACCATAATGAAAAATGGCCTCCCCATTTTACTATTCATGCATTGGTTGGGTATTTATTAAAAGAAAAAGATTAACTAGTACTTAAGTTAGAGCCATATGGTATGATAAACATAGGGAGAAGGAATTTGGCATGCTTGTTAAAGCAAAGTATGGAAGATAGATAGAGAGGAGTCAATCTCAACCATCCCTATTGCTCTTGGTGGCAAGGCGAACTATCATTTTGTACAATGGTCTAAATGGTCACCATCAATAATGTTCCCACCAATGTTTCTTTGTTGGGTATGATATGAGTAATCATGAGTTCTTTCATGTAAAGGTCATCGATGTGGGTGGCCAAAAGCCCAATGGTGTGATTGAATGTCCACCATTCGATAGTATTTGTTGGTTTAATTCAATAACTAAAAATTTATGAAGGGACTAAGATGTGATGCAAGAGCAAACAATAAGATGATAGAGGATCAAGAGATAAATATTGGATGTGACATACTATCGTCCATTGCTAGAGTAGCGTGAATTTGGAGCATGCTCCCCTCCCCCAACCAAAAATAGAGGGGCTTTTCCAATGTCTATGAAAAGAGCTCTCAAAAGAGCTACTAAACTATTTGACAAATTAGTAAAATAAGGGCATCAAAGTACAAACTACAAGATGTCAAAGTTGTAATGATATTTCTCATATGGATTGGCCCAAAGAAGGCATAATCTCTCTAAAAACCCTCACAGCTTGCATTACTTATTGTTGCTGCTACTCATCTCAAATGACTTTTGGTGTTTTAGGAATTAGATCCAACCATCCATCGGTGCAAAAGTAGGCCATCAATACTCTTGTCACTTGAGTTAACCTTGATAAGATGCCACTCGAGCATAAATGCGTGCACCTATGGCTTGCATGATGTGTTGTACACGTGAGCTTGAATGCTCTTATTGTGGTAATATGCAAATGTGAAATGTGGTAGGAGAAAAAACATAATACACACACATGAGTTGTTCATCTATTAAGGTAGAAGTCGAAAGAAGGAGAGCAAAGAATGTGAGACTATTGGTTTTCAAGTTAATGTTTCAAAGTCATGAGAACTTTCAACATGGTTAAACTATGGTGAAACCTAGGTCAAAGCAGTAGCGTAGGACTTCATAGTTTTCAACTCTAGCTACAATGAACTATAAAGTAGGAGAAATATTCTTATTCCATGTGACCAACCATTACTACCTTTATGTCTTAGAGTAGAGTTGCATGAGGCACTAGTAGGGTGAGTCGGGATGAGTTCTCACCACTCTTGCCATGTCACATGAGGGAGTAGTGGGGTAAGTGGGGATACATTCACATTTCACACCTACTATAGAACATGTTAGAAAATGGAGCACTAGGCCTAATAGATCATAGTAGCATTATCGAATCATTGGTAAGCTCTTTTTGCAACATAGAAAGAGGCACCAATCAACGAGCTTTCATTTGATATTTTTTTTGAAAACGTTAAATTTGGATTGCGCTAAAACTATTCTTTGTGTAAATGCAGGGTTTGATAACTTTATTAGTCCACATTTATATCCCACTTGGGAACCATATTGGTATTAGAAACAACCAAGACTTTGTTTTTTGTGGCTTATCAAAGGCAACACATATAGATTTATAGCAATCAATATGCTTGCTTATGCTTGTTTCTTAAAAGTGTAAAAATGTGCAAATATCATAACATGTCATTTTTCTTCAACTAAAATACTAATTTGATAATGCTTGCGCTTTAAAAGAAATACCTCATTAATCTTGTCCCAAAACATCAGAATTGAGGCACACACAAGTTGATGACTTGCATTGATGGTGTGAAAGAACTTCAGATTAGCAGCCATATGTAGGTTCACTTCATAGTGGACTCGAAGCCTGATGGATTGTGCTGCAGAGGAGAAAGAGATCAAGCTTGAATGTGAGAGAAACAATTGGACATCCATCAAACTTCCATGTATGCAAAGTCGATGGAGTAAAATGAAGTACTAGTATTTTTAAGAGGTACTTGGTGGACTCGATTGAGCTTCCCTTTTCAAGGGGGGTTGAAGTCGATGTTGCCAAGACATGCATAAGTGTTAGGCTATTGCAGCTACTTGCGCATGGCAATCGGCTTGCGCGTGTCCCGGCTCTTAGAGAACTCCAAGAAGTTTGTAACTCTCAGGCAGAGATGTGCGGACTCTCTTGAGTTCACTTGAGGTGGCCTCATGTGTGTGGCCCCCTACGTGACAATGCCCTGCCTAAGCCTAGAGCCAAAGGAGGCTTCTTCCCTTCGTGATTCGCGGGGATTTGGTTGTGTGGCTTGCGCATACACATATAATCGCACAGCCGTTTTTAATGAATGCGGCCGTTAAAAAAAGAAAAACTAATTTTTAAAAAAGAAAGAGAGGCTCCGCAAACGATTTTGGCGGGCCCAAAACACACAAACGCACAAGTCTTTTAAAGGCACCAATAAAAAGGATTTTGAATTTTACATTTCGTAAACCCAAATTTTCTCTTTCCTCCCTCTCTGGCCAAAAAAAAAGAAAGTCAAGAAGGAATAATACGGTGGGAAAAATAACTGGCGCCGGTGAAAAATTGCCAAAATTATTTTCCCGCAGGTTAAAAATATTGAAGGAAATGCTTTATTTCCTTTTAGATTTAACAGTGTCTCCAACATTCTCTTCCAGTGTCACCTTTCTGCAGAACAAACAATTATTTCCTTCCTTTGGGCTTTATTTAAATTTTTCTCTATCCTCTCTCTCTCTATGACTCCCTGTCAAAATAGATTCTCGCCCAAATAAAAACATATACCTTAAATAATCACCCTATCACGATTTTTCCTTTTTTTCATTTCACTGTCAATAAATGTCTCCGTAGTATGACTATCATGAGTTTTTCTCTCTCCTCCTCGCATACGATTCAGTAGGCGAATATAACGTTATATCAGGATTTTTCTCTTTCCACTCTCTGCGCTCGTTTTCCTCTCTTTCCCCCTCTTCCTCTTTATTAGTAGGAACCGTACAAGTTTTCTATTTCCTTCTGTGCTTCTTTATTAAATTTCTCTTTCCTCCTCTCCTTTTTTTATTTGTAAGAAATTTTCTTTACCTTAGACTGGTAGAAAATATAGTTCTATCTTGATTTTCTCTCTCCTAGAATTCCTCTTTAGAAATGAAATAATCTCTCCCGATTCTCTCTCTCCTAGAAATAAGAAATTTATTCCGATTTTCTCGTTCCTCTCCCTCTCTCTCTCTCTCTCTCTCTCTCTCTCTCTCTCTCTTATAGGCCTATGCATGATCAGCTCCCGTCCCCCTTCGCTTCCTCCCCTTCCTTCCCCCCCCCCCCTCCATTCTCTCTTTCTCTCTGGCAACCATGGCTATGGCGGCCGAGGCCGAGCCTCCGAGAAGCCATCCATTCCATCTAGGTGAAGACGACGACGAGGCCGCCATTGCTGCAGCATCAGCAGAAGGACCCCCGGACCATCACCACAAGAAAAGCCGGGGTCCCGGCAGCTTGTGCAGGCGGCCATGGTGGCAGCAGGTCTCCATCCAGCACCATCGCTCCCCTCCCAGATCACACAGGCGTCCCCTCCATGAAACCTCCTCCTTCAATGCCTCCTTCACATCTTCGTCTCATAATCATCATCGTCATCCTTCCTCCACGTCTCGCTCTGGCTCATCATCTTCTTCCCCTTCCTCTAACTCTGCTCCCAATCTGAGCATCCTCAAAGCCCTCTCAATCACCAAGCGCAGGCTGCGTTTTGAGCCTCATAGCAAGCTCTACTTCCCTTGTGAGTGTGGTGTATTCATTTCCCCAAGAGTACTCGGTCTTGATTGAGCGGTTTTGGTTAATTTATTTATTCCTGATTAGTCGACTTGGACTAGTCTTTGTGATTAATCACTTGATTGAGTTGTCTGTCTGGTTAGTTGATTGATTAGTCTATTGATAGAGTGAATTGGATTAATTCGCTAAGTAAGCCGATTGATTGGGTGATTTGGATTAGTTTTACTGCGCAGCTGATTGGTTGTCCAAACTCCTCGTATTTTAAGTGTCTCATTGATTGGGTGATTTGGATTAGTTTTATCGATCAGCTGAGCGGTTTATTGGACTCCATCTATTTTAACTATACCTCATTGATTGGGTGATTTAACTATGTCTCGTTTCAATCACAGATGAGCCGGGCAAACAGTCTACCAGTGCAGTAAGGATTAGGAATACCAGCAAAGCTTGTGTTGCATTCAAAGTAAGTGGCATTCCACTTCCATACCTGTTTTCTCCCCACATTTTTGTACTCGACGCTGTCATTGTTATCGTCCTTGTCATCTCATCATTATTGTCATAATTAGTAATTGTTGTGGTCATCATCATCATCATCATCATCATCATTGTCGTCGACGTCTTGTCATCCTCTGGTTTCTGGCTTCTGATCACCATTTCTGGTCCTTGCAGTTTCAAACAACTGCACCCAAGAGTTGCTTCATGCGCCCTCCCAATGGCGTCCTTCGGCCGGGGGAATCCATCGTGGCTATTGGTAAGCTCCTCAATCCCTCTCTCTGCTCCTCCCAAAATGTTGACTTTGGGCTCCCCTTTTGCTTGGACCTCTATGCATTTAAGTGACAGTATAGATGCAGCGTAAAGCTTTACATATCATTTCAGTTCTCGCTCTGGTGAGAATCTAGGAGTTTATTTTGAAGAATGTGAGTCAAGCTGCGTGCAAGTGAACATTGCACAGTTACTTGCCATGTATAGTTGTAGTGCTGGTCCTCTTATTGCACTGCCCTATAAGCTCCCAAGCTATGAGACCAGATTGCCTCAGCAGTTACGTTGTATGGCCTTTTTCCATTCAGTAAACCAGCATCGATTCTAGAACGGACTGCAGATGGCTTTTTCTCACTCATTAACCACCTTCCTCAGGGTCGGATTCTCCTAAATGGATAACCGGAGCTGACTGCAATGGATTCCGTTTTACATTGTTTTGGATATAGCTCCAGAGCACATGTTGTGCTCTCAGACGTGTTTTAGGTTTTCACAGAAGCACTCAGCAGTATGGGGAGGTCAGTTTGGTATTTCTCAGTGTAGATTAAACTTCTGTAATGTATGCTGTTCTAGCATAGCAATCGAGCTCAGAAAATCATTTGCTTTCTTAGCTTCTATTTAGACAGTGTAAGGAAAATGCACTGAAAGCAACTGGTTGCAGCACTGCTGTATAGTATTGATATGTGTGAGTAAATAGTGGGCAAAAGCAATTTGTTTTCTGTTTTTATTGGTGTTGCATCTGGAGTCTTACTGATCTCTACAGGTATGTTTGCCTTTGTGTTATGGGTACATAGTGGTCAAATTCATTGAGCTTCCCAAATCCATAGATCAAGAAGGCAATCAGCCTGTTGAAAGGAGGACGAAGGACAAGTTCAAGATTGTGAGTTTGAAAATGCAGAATGGGATGGAGTTCACCCCTGAACTGGTAAGTTTTTCTTGGATGGTTGATTCAAAGGGTCTTACCAAGTAGGGGTTATTTGGTTGTATTTCTCCATCCATGTAGGCCATGTCATAATTAGTCCGAGATTCTTGCTAAGCAGTTTGAGGAGCACAAAGGCCTTGTCACTGTGGAACAGATTTTACAAGTTGTGTTGCTAGACTCCAGAAGACCTTCGCCTGTAAGTCCTTGCAGCTACCATTTTAGTTCCATTAGTGTATACTTTGATCCATGCAGGAACAAATATGGGTGGCCAACTTTGAATTGTGCATGCAAATCAATGTTTTCATGATTTAGATTGTGTTGGTGCTTGGTATGCATGAAGTCCTTAACCATGTGATTTGATTCAATGCAGCAACTGAACAAGCTGAAAGCGCTCATTGCAGAGGAGGCTGCTGCTCAAGATGCACGGAAGAAATTGGAAGAGGAGAAGCCAGATGCTGTGAATAATATCAATGACATAAATGTGTTGGAAGAATGGGTGAGCACTGTGATAAGAGTGAAGTGGAAGAAAGATGATACTTGTTCAAAGGGGACTGAGTTTTGGACTGTTGTTGTTTATCTGATTGTGATAATTTGTTTGCAGAAGCAAAGGAAGATGGCCAGGCAACAAGAGAAGTGATGTAGGTTGCTGGCATATTCTTAGTGTGCAATTGGCACGTGTCTGCTGCCGCAATGTGCACTTCTTGACTTATGATGATGATGGATGGAGTCACCAGGCAGACAGGAAGTAAGAGTACACATATGGACTCAGCTCTTACACAAACATGCCATGACTTCTTGAACGTGCCAACAGAGAAGACGCATGCCAACATATAGACCCATTTTTGTAGTCCATACCTGTGAAGAGGGCCTCTGAAACAATGCTGGCCAAGATTGTGGAAGCTCAAGTTGTTGTGAGGTGTCAATAAAATCAAACAGCTCTGCTCTCAAGAATAGACAGATGAATGTCTGGACTGAAATCAGAATAAGAGAACCTGGGCAGAGGCAAAGGTGCAAAGATTGATTCTTTTGGGTTAAGTGTGGGAAGCTTGTATCTGTGTATGTATCGGTAATTCTATCAAATATGATATTGCCCTTTCTCACTTAATATATCACTGGTGAACAGGAGTCTACTGGTTTTCAGTCTCTTCATAGTCACAAGGAAAGTAGTTTAAACTTCTTATCGCACATTTGAAAGATAGCTTCTTGAATTGAGCAAAGCCAATAAAGCTATGCCATGAACTCCAAAGGGCTTTAGAACCCATCCGAGTAGTTACCTTTTTTGTGCCAATCAGCAGCCTTGAAAATCTCTCATAAGAAACGTCAAGGCTTGGAGAACCCACCCGAGTGGTTACCTTTGTGCCAATCAGCAACCTCCCTTACAAGCAAGAACACCAACATGGCCAGCCTTGGTCGTTTAGCTTGAGAGCGAATATTGATGTTCTTAGTGTGCTTCATTGCTATCCAATATTAAGCCATGTAGGTCTTATTGACACGTTTAGAGGAGGATTAGGTCTGCTAAAGGAGAAATATTGTAATTTGGCAGCACATCTTCGCATGTAAATCAATACATAGGAAAGCACGTGTGTAGTGTCTCAAACGTGCATGTGCACAGATTGTGTGTGAGATATTGGGGTTTCTATAACAATAAATCTACTCTTTTAAATGTGGGTATACATGTGACATCTCTACAAAGTAAACAAAAAAACCTGAATATTTTATTACCTATGCAGGGGTAGAGTAGTTAATGGAACACAATTTTGCATAATTTTCCAATTTTCATAATTGATAAGTCAGTTATACCTCCTAAGAAGTCCCATGTGTAGCTTCAAAGGCTGAAGTTTTTCATTAAGCAGTCCCATGTGTAGCTTCAAAGGCTGAAGTTTTTCATTAAGCCTTTATATGCCACCGAAGGCTCTTGCTTTATAAGCCTATCTGTTGAAAGATGTAATGATAGAGGCTTAATGTTCCCAGAGTAAGCACTGTAATGTGTTATTGTGCCGTGCCTTTTACAAAGCACACATTTGGAGCAGCAAATCTTTCTCATATGGAACTTGTTCATAAGGGTTCTCCATAGGATGTGATTTATCCTCCTCAAAAGGAAGGAGTACTACCCTGCCCAGACTCTTCTTATTCTTCTCTTCCATGTCATCTTGGTTTAGGGGTTCTTGTTTCTCTAATAGTCACACACTTTGAAGATATGCCTGCCCTTTAATAAGTGAAAATCTCTCCTCTTGGGACACAGTCCGTGAGGACTTATTATGCCTTCCCTCAGTCTTGAGACAGCGTGGTGGATTTTATAGACTTCACAATAAAGGAGAGTTTCCCTCCTTTTTAACAAAACTTATTTGATCCACATTCTCCCCTCTCCTTCCAAGATCCATTTTGGAAAATTGTGTCCTGTGTTAGCCATCTCCAAAGGGGGTTCGGTTCGCACATGAAGTGTCAGGAGCTCAAAAGGGTTAGACCTTTTTCTATGTGGGAGAGGCAGCGTGCAGTTCAACCATGGGAGGCCGGATAGTCATGGGGAAATCCCTGTGTTTCACTGTTTCCAGTTTAACTAGGACATGGAGGATGCTTTTTCACTCCTGTATTCCAGAGACGATGCTATGCTTGTTTCATATGCACCCTTCTTTCCACTATGCAGATTAAACTGCCTGGCCTCATGTGCAGAGGATATGGGGGAAAGGCATTTGCCACAATTCTTCCCATCTTCTCAACCACCACTCATAAGAGGTTAGAGAGCCTTAAGAGTATATACCCAACCCAGTTAAGCTTCGACCAACTTGAGCACAAATCTGTATAAAACCTGTCTAACGATAATCAGCTTGAAGACGGCCGAGCCTTCTTAAAGTCCTTCCAGCTCGAAAGACTTGAGGCAAAAATGGACAACAAGCCTCCCATCCAAGGAAATGCTCTTCATTCTCCATACCTGGACCTTGGTTTCTGAACTTTGGCTTTGAACCATTATTTAGTACCTTGGATTAATTAGTTTCCAAAACTTCCAAGTGCGAGCCCACTAGAGTTCAAAACTTGGATTGTGGGTTATGCCCTTAAAGCCCTTACAGCATTTTGGAATCATTCCTTGGTCGAAACTATTTCCTTAAAAAATGGGGGTTTGCAGGTAGTTTTCTACTTAAAAGGAAACCTTCCCTTAATTATTATATCGCATTTGTTGGGGTGGAATCCATAATGGAATAATCTTCAATATGGGGTGGAATCCTTAGTGGAATAATTTTCAATATTTTCAAGTCTTGTCCAATACGATCGACTCAACACAACTTTCCTACTTCATGAGAAAGTAATAATGCTACTGACTGCTACTAACATAACCTTGTCAAGTAGCGAAGAAGATAAATTTCTAATTTATTCAATGAATTTTGTATTTGGAGTTTATTGAAGTATTCTTTAAGCAAAGTCAATACCACACACAAAGAGAAAGTAGTTGTATGTGAAATAGTGTGCACACATTGAATGCTTGAGGTGAGGGTTCCTTTTGCATGCTCCACAACTTATGAATATAGAGCTCACATAATAGAACTAGTAAAGGTGGCCGCATGAGCCTTGCCCTCTTGTGGGCGTAAAGCCCACTCTTTTGTATTGATAATCTCTTTCAACAAGTAGCTTGTCTACAAAGTAGCTACCCACACTCATAAGGATAATACTTTCAAGAGCTTGAGTATGATAATTATGGCAATCTCATTAGTGATGATGATTTTGGTTCAATCTCATGAGAACTCATCTAGTGATCATGAGTCTTATCTTAGTAATGGGTTTAAGGGCTTGCATAATGATAGAACCTATGCCTTCAAAAATCTTTTGTTACTAACTACTCCATAGACTACGAGTCAATGTGACTAAGTGGCAAGTCCTTACCTAGCTCTCTTCTTTGTACTTGTAACTTGCCTAGCTCTCTTTTCCTACATGTTTGGACTCTTGAAATTTGTAAATGGTATGGAACATTGATGTACTTTTATTGTTACTTACAACATCACTCTATTTTTGTTTAGTCTTGTCATGTTGAAGAAACAAGATCATACATTCAATCTCTTATGTCATGGTTTCATGAAGGTACAAAGCACCATGTTTTATATGACACTTTTGTGTGTGTTCCATACTATAAGAAGTTTGTTGATTAGACACATCACACAGACCATACTTAAGTACCTCGTATACGTCTTATAAATCATTGACTCTTGTCTTGAAAAGGGGTGGCAAGTCAATATCTATGCTAATGTAAGTGATTTTAGTAGTTATGCCATTATTTTACACCTCTCACCACATACCCCAAAATGCAGCCATCTTTATAAACATGCTCGACCCAAAATTTTCATGTTGAAGGGTTCAATAACAATTGGTACATCCTACACAATTGAAACATGTTTTTAAGATATTATCAATATTCCTTATGATTAGCAATCATACATATTTTCTCAAAACCCACTTTTAAAACCTCTCATAACATCTTATAATGATACTCATAACATCATAGACATTGGAAGTGGTTGATGCATTGGCAAAATCAAATAGCATTATTATTTTTGGGAAAGCTTCACATCAAGTTGGGAAGCTTCTTTTATGTCAATCATCTATATGGATTTGGACTTTGTTTTAGCCTATGAATCCATTAAAAAAGCTATAAGCCTCTTTACTTGCTATATACTCTAGCATGTGTAGTCTATATGGGAGACAACAATTTTCTCTTTTAATTGCTACATTATTTTTCTTGTAGTTTATGCACACTCAAATTTTCCCTTGGTTTGAATACCACAACTATAGGTGAGATCTACTTTTTGTGCTCTATCTTAGAGTTGAACATGCTTTTAAGAGCTTTTCTAGCTCATCCCTTAGGGTTTCCACATGCTTTGTGGGTAAGCACTCTATCATACTAGCTTTGCATCTAGAGCCATGTGAATAGTATGAGCTATGACATTAGGTGGTATTCCATTCAATTATGAATAATTCTAGGTAAACATTTGTGAGAATTTCTTTAGGAAAGCCATCAACTATGCCTCTTTCTCTAAATAAGACCATCTATCACATGTATATGTTTGGGATGCTCAGCCTCTTCCTCCTAGTAAGATCCTTTGGCATGCATAGAAGTTTCAATTTCTCACCCTCTTTTAACAAAGTTCAATTTCTTCAAGACCTTAACCATTCCCTCTTTTGATTCTGTAGTTGCTACTTTCATGCTTCATACATAGTATCTTACTTCATGTCCTTTCATGAATTTGATAAAATTATTTTGGGGGACTTTGGGGTTTCCTTGAATGTTAACCATTGAGAGAGGTTGGTTTTGAAGGCTGAAGTGAAGGAGAAGAAGCAAGGATTCGAGCAAGCAAGCAATCAATAAGAAGCTCTTTCATTTTTTCACTCTTTCTCTTAGGGATAGTGCTTGTGGAGGCACCAAAAGTAGGGCAAAGTGAAAATCTCAGATTGCTGTGAGATTTGGTATACAAGTAATATATATTTTGTAAATGTGCCCTTTAGGGCTTTCCCCGTTGCTTTTTTGGCCAATTGAGGCCATTTTAAGCCTTGTGTTAGACATACAAGGTTACGGATAACAGTTTCAAGGTATATTGTGATTTCGGTTATGTCAATCAAAGTGGGTGTACTTGTTACATATATCAAATTTGTAAGTTGCTTGGTGTATTTATGTACACTTGTTGTGAAAGGTTACATAAGACTTGTTAATTTATATCAATTTTGTGATAATGGCAAAGAATAGTAAAAACCCCATCATTGAGAAGCTAGACAATAACAATTATCCATCATGGGAGTTTCGTGTGACGAACTTTCTTATTGGAAAATTCCTTTACGAGTTCGTTTCAGGTGAAGAAAATGAGCTAGAGCTGAGTAACCCTACGAGATTAGAGATGAATTAAAGGCATAGAAAGAACAGAATACAAAGGACAAAAAGGTGATATATTGGCTATCTGCAGTCATTGATTATACTATGCTGGGGCATATCAGAAATGTAGAAACTTTACATGCAGCTTGGGTAATTTTTGAGAACACGTTTTCAGTAAATACAAAGGTATGGAAGATTCAGCTCAAGTAAGAGTTGAATACTTTGAAGAAAGGAAAAATGTATGTCAATGAGTACGTTTCACTTTTGTAGCGATTAATGCAATGCCTTATGATGATGATGATTTGATTTCATCTACTTTGTGTGGCCTTAATAATGAGAAGGCCTAAAAATTATTTGTCACTTTTGTATATGTATAAAAGCCATTTTTAGATTTTGACTAGTTTGGTTCTCTCATGATCACTAAAGAGATTAAGATGCAAGGTGAATTATTTTAAAGAAGTGATAAGCAGCTCCAAGATTTTTACTCAAGTTCAGAAAGGGGACATGATAAATTCTCTTCAAGAGGCCGTGGTATGGGACGTATTGGTAATAATCAACAAAATAGGTTAAATTAACAATTCGGTGAAATGCAAGTTTCAAGAGGCCATGGAAACTTTAGAGGTAGGGGGAGCTCTAGAGGAAGAGGTGAATGATGACATAGAGGTTCTAGCAATTCTGGAAATTTTTGTCATTATTGTGGCAAAACAAGTCATATTGCAATCCATTTTTATGCTAAGAAGGATGGCATTCGTAGTGGTAAATTGCAACAAGGAAACTATGCCTCGCCTTCAAGACAAAATGAAGATAAAAATGAGTGTATGTTTATTATGTAGCATATGATGAATGCTGTTACAGGAAAGGGGACACATGATGATATATGGTATGTTGATTCAAGTGTATCTAATCGTATGACTAGTCATATTGAATGGTTTGGAGAGATGCACGATTTACAAAATCTAGGTTGTGTAGATGGGTGATGATTCATACCACCCAATTTCAAACATTAGAAAGATTCCCTTGTCTTTGCATGATGGCCAAACAAAGAGTCTATCAGATCTATTATATGTGTCATCAATCACAAAGATTTTAGTGTCTGTTGATCAAATGGTAGAGCAAGGGTTGTAGGTTCAATTTAATGCAAAATGTTGTTTGATAGAAGACTTTAATGATAAGTACAGGTTGGTCGCAAAAGGAAGTAGAGTTGGTTGCATGTTCACTTTAGATGCTAGAATTATTGCTATGAATATTGCTATGTATGCTAAAGAAAAATGAGTGGTTGTAGATATTGAGTACTTTTAAATCCAGTGCTAGAAGTAATCATTGTAATGATATCATACATGAGATATCATGTCAAGAATCTTGTGGTGGGGAGACTTGCTTGAGTTATTGTACCAAACACATACCATATACACAAGAGAAAGCTCACTTGAAAACATAAAAAGAAAGATAGGCCCCAAAACATTTTTTTACTGGTTTTTTTTTCTTCTTCCACTCACAATACAATATACACAAAGTATAGATAAGATACAACATAAAGGAAAGTGGTCTACTAAGTTAAACAATACATAATTGACTATACTAATTGATTGGCACTATAACTATACTAGTTGTAGGTAGGTGCAACAAACTAAATATAATAAGTGATGAGACAGTGTGATCATGTGAGGATCATAATGATCATTGATATACTAAGTATAGACGTGTGGATCTATCTAGCCAGGTGGTCCATTATCAATGTTCGCACGTGTTGAGCTTGCTATCTTAACAACCATCTTGAATAAGGAGACAATTATTAAGTAGGATGTGTAGCTCTATTGATGCTAGGGTACAATGCTTATTTCGATTGAGAATATATATATATATATATATATATATATATAAAGTATCCCAAAATTAGAAGAGTTAAATCTAGCCTTAGAGATCTTGTGTAGTAAAAGACTCAATGGTAATATGCTTGTAAATATACTTGATATTGTGCATGTAGATATTTGGGATCTACACAGATCATATCTCTTGGTGGAAGCAAATACTTTGTCATGTTTATTGATGATTGCTCAAGAAAGCTATGATATATTTTATGAAAAAAAAGAGTGATGTATTTGATCACTTCAAAACTTTCAAGATTGTTGTTGAAATAAAAATATCCTTGAAAGTTAAGTGCTTGAGATTAGATGGAGAGGGAGAGTATCTCTCTAATGAGTTTAGTGACTTTTTGAGGTCTCATGGGATAAAGAGACAGTTTACTTGCAAGTATACTCCATAAAATGGGTTTACAGAAAGAAAAAAGAGACTTATTACAGAAGTTGCACATGCATTGATAGTTGAAAAGAATATGCCAAAATATTTTTGGTTTGAAGTTGTTCATATTGTTGTCTATATTATGTTGAGATGGCAAGCTCAACACGTGCGGACATTGATGATGGACCGCCTGGCTAGATGAGTCTACACGTCTACACTTAGCACATTGGTGGTCATTATGATACTCACATGGCCACTGACTTATCACTTATTATATTTATTTTATTACACATACCTACAGCTGGCAAAGATATAACGCCAGTTGATTAGTGTAGTCGGTTATGCACTATCTGACTTAGAAGGCCACTTTCTTTTATGTTGTATCTTATCTATACTTTGTGTACATTGTATAGTATGTGGAAGAAGAAGAAACAATTAAACGTTTTGGCCTCCATCTCTCTTCTTGTGTTCTTGAGTGAGCTTCCTCTTGTGTATACAGTGTGTGTTTGGCACAGTAGCTCAAGCAAATCCCCCTACCACGTGATTCTTGACATGGTATCAGAGCCGTGCCACTAAGAGAGACTGATTTTGAAGGCTGAAGTGAAGGAGAAGAAGCAAGGTTCGAGCAAGCAAGTAACAGGTAAGAAGCTCTCCCATTCTTCAAGTCTCTCTCTTGGATAGTGCCTATGGAGACATTGGAAGCATCTGAGGCCGTTTCGGGCCCCGTTTTAGAGCAGCAAGGTTGCGAACAACAATTTCAGGGTACACTGCGATTTTGGTTGTATTGATGAAAGTGGGTGCAGAGGTTATAGATTTCGAATCTGTAATTTTTGAGGTGTTTGTAGGAAGCAAACATAAGGTTTATCTGCAAACATGTTACAGATTACATGTACTATTGAGCAATCAGTGAAAAAGGTTGCTTGGTGTATTGCTGTGCACGTGTTGTGAAAGATTGCAGAAGACGAGCTTGCTGTATTGTATCCTTGTTTGTGATAATGGTAGAGAACAGTGGAAATCCGATTATTGAGAAGCTCGACAAGAACAACTATCCGTCATGGAAGTTTTGTGTGACAAACTTCCTCATTGGAAAGGGCCTTTATGAGTTTGTTTTAGGTGAAGAAAAGGAGCCAGAGCTGGGTATCCCTCTGACTACAGATGAGTTAAAAGCATGGAAAGAGTGGAATGCGAAAGACAAAAAGGTGATGTACTGGCTATCTGCAGTCATTGATGATACTATGCTGGGACATATCAGGAATGCAAAAACTTCACATGTAGCTTGGACAATTTTTGAGAGCATGTTTTCAGTAAATACAAAGGCACGAAAGATTCAACTCAAGCAAGAGTTAAATGCCTTGAAGAAAGGAAAAATGTCTGTCAATGAGTATGTGTTGAAGGTAAGGAGCATTGCAAATGCTTTAGCAGTGATGATTGATGTAATGCTGGATGATGATGATTTGCTTTCATCCACTCTGAGTGGCCTTAACAATGAGAAGGCATGGAAATCATTTGTTACTTTAGTATATGTACGGAAGCCATTTTTAGATTTTGATGAGCTTATCTATCTCACGATTACTGAAGAGATCAATATGCAGGGTGATTCGTCTGAAAGAAATTGTGAATAGGTCCAAGCATTTTACTCAAGTTCAGAAAGGAGACGTGGTAGATCCTCTTCGAGAGGCCGTGGTACGGGACGTGCTAGTGATAACCAGCAAAACAGGTTCAATCAACAGTTTGGTGAAATGCAGGTTTTTGGAGGTAGAGGAAACTTTAGAGGCAGGGGGAGCTTTAGAGGACGAGGTGGATGGCAGAACAGAGACTCTGGAAATTCTGCTATTGTTTGCCATTATTGTGGCAAAACATGACATATTGTAGCCAATTGTTATGCTAAGAAGGATGATATTCACAGTGGTAAATTGCAGCAAGGAAACTATGCATCGTCTTCACGACAGAATGAAGACAAAAATGAGCATCTATTTGTTATGTAGCATATGATGAATGCAGTTACAGAAAAGGGGACATATGCTGATGTATGGTATGTCAATTCAGGTGCATCTAATCATATGACCAGTCATGTTGAATGGTTTGGAGAGATGCATGACTTACAAAACCCAGGTTATGTGCAGACGGGTGATGATTCATGCCACCCAATTTCACACATTAAAAAGGTTCCCTTGTCCTTGTATGATGGCCAGACAAAGAGTCTGAGAGATGTATTACATGTGCCATCAATTACAAAGAATCTAGTGTCTGTTGGCCAAATGGTAGAGTAGTGGTTGCAAGTCCGATTCAATGCAAAAGGTTGTTTTGTAGAAGACTTTAATAATAAGTGCAGGTTGGTCGCAAAATAAAGTAGAGTTGACCGAATGTTCACTTTAGATGCTAGAATTCCTGCAATGGATGCTGCTATGTATGTTAAAGGAAAATGAGTAATTGCAGATATTGAAATATGACATGAACGTATTAGACATGCAAATGTGCAAATGCTAAAATTAATGCAATCCAAAGGATTGGTTATAGGGTTGCCTTCTTTCAGAGTTACAGAATTGCATAAAGTGTGTGAAGCATGCCAGTTTGGTAAGCAGGCAAGACAACCCTTCTCATATGATAGAGAAGTGAACAGAAATATACTTGATATAGTACATACAGATGTTTGGAGGCCTACATAGAATGTATCTCTTAGTAGCAGCAAATACTTTGTTACATTTATTGATGACTGTTCAAGGAAGCTATGGGTATACTTCATGAAGGAAAAGAGTGATGTGTTTGAGCACTTCAAATATTTTAAGGCAACTGTTGAAACAGAAATAGGCTTAAAAGTGAAGTGCTTGAGATCAGATGGAGGGGGAGAGTACCTCTCTAATGAGTTTACTGGCTTCTTGAGGACTCAAGGGATAAAGAGGCAATTTACTTGCAAGTATAACCCACAGTAAAATGGGGTTGTAGAAAGAAAAAGTAGGCATATTGCAGAATTCGTACGGGCATTAATGGATGCTGAAAAGAATATGCCCAAACATTTTTGGTCTGAGGCTGTCCATACTACTGTCTACATTATGAACAGAACTCCCACATTGCAGTTCATGGGATGACTCCTAAAGAATGCTTTACTGGCAAGAAGCCTGATGTATCCCACTTGAAGGTATTTAGTCGTGTTGCATACGTTCATATGCCAGATGAGCTACAGAAGAAGCTTGATCCAAAGGCAGAAAAATGCGTTTTTATTGGATACTCTTTAGAGCAGAAAGGGTATCGCTGTTATAACCCTATCACAGGTGAGTTCAGAGTGAGTAGAGATGTTATCTTTGATGAGATGGGAAGTTGGTATACACCTGCTGGTGTTGTTTTGGATGATGATAATGATCAGGAGAGCTATGTGCAAAAATATAAATGAGAATCACGGAGTCAGTGGACCAGAAACATCATCTGGTACTGCACCTATAGTGAGCCCTTGGTCTGGGAGACTAAGGAGTAGCCCCACATCTTCAGGTGGATCTATAAGTGTTGCAGGGAAGGACAAAGGAAAGAAGAAAGTGCTGGATGGTAATGATACATCTATCAGTCATTTGGGATTTGATGGAGATTCTAGTGGTTTGGAGAGTTTGGACAATGAGCTTGGCATTCTTTCAGTCAGGACACCAGGTGTACAGAGAGCTGATAGTAATGTAAAGGCTCCATTGAGTGATCCAGTGGTACACAGATCTAGCAGGGTCAAATACCCTGTTAAAAGATTTGGTTTTGAAGATTATGTAGCTCACCATTATGCTTATATTATAGTGAAACTAATTGAGGATGTTGAGCCTACTTGTTTTGAGGATGCTGTTGGTCATGCTCATTGGGATGCAGCAATGGATGAGGAGATGGCTGCATTAGAAGCCAATAAGACTTGGGATTTGGTACCTTACCTAAGGGTAAGAAAGCTATTGGTTGTAAGTGGGTCTACAAAGTCAAGCATAATGCAGATGGTTTAGTTACTAGGTATAAAGCTAGGCTAGTTGCCAAAGGCTATGCTCAAACATATGGCATAGATTATGAAGAGACATTCAGTCCAGTAGCTAGGATGGTAATTGTTAGATGTGTGATTTCCTTGGTAGCAGCCAAAGGTTGGAGTTTGCAGCAAATGGATGTTAAGAATGCCTTCTTGCATGGTGAATTACAAGAAGAAGTGTATATGGAGCAGCCAACAGGTTATGAGGATTTAGAGTATCCCACATATGTGTGTAGGTTAAAGAGGGCACTCTATGGGCTGAAGCAAGCACCTAAAGCATGGTCTGACAAGATTGGAGAGTATCTTGTCAATATTGGATTTTGTATTTCTGATGCTGATCACTCACTTATGTGAGAAAGGGAGATGTAGGTTTGGTCATCATAGTCATCTATGTGGATGACTTGATTATTACAGGTGACAGTGATAATGGGATTGCTGAAGTTAAGGACTTCTTGAAGAAGAAGTTTGAGATGAAGGATTTGGGTGAGCTGAGATACTTTCTTGGTATTGAGGTGGTCAGATGTGATGAGGATATATGGCTATCCCAAAGGCAATATGGCTTGGATATGTTATCCAAGTATGGTATGACAGCATGTAAGCCTCTTTCCGTACCATTGGAGCAAAATGTGAAGTTAAGTGTCGATGTTGGGGATGAGATAGAAGACCCTACTATGTTCAGGAGGATAGTAGGGAGTTTGATTTACATGACTATAACAAGGCCAGACTTGAGCTATGTTGTTGGCCTTGTTAGTCAGTTTATGCAGATGTCTAGAAAGCCTCATTTGGAGGCAATTAGACGTATATTGAGGTATGTGAAGTTCACTTTACATTATGGACTTTTTTATGAGGCAGGTAAGGATGTACAGGTCTTTGGATACACAGATGCAGATTGGATTGGTAGCATGCCAGATAGAAGATCTACAAGTGGATTCATGTTTTCCCTTGGTAGTGCAACAATTACATGGAGCATCAAAAAGCAACCTACAGTTGCTTTATCGAGTACAGAAGCTGAGTATAGAGGTGCTGCTATGGCAGCATGTGAGGTGGTATGGCTGCAAAAGTTATTAGGTGATTTGGATGTGCAAGGAGATGGTCCAGTTGTCATTCATTGTGACAACATGAGCATCATACAATTAGCTAGGAATCCAGTGTTCAATGCTAGGACAAAACGCATTGAGATGCACTATCACTTTGTGAGAGAGAAGGTACTTGTAAGAGAGTTGACCTGCTATACACGAAGAAGAAAGAGAAGTATGCAAGGGAGAAGGGAGGGAAGGTGCAAAGAGAAGGTACAAAGGGTTTCATCTTCAGGCCTTTGAGGTAGGTACATTGCCTCTTCTTGCTTTATTTTTGTGTTCTCTTGTTTTCTTTTTTTGTTTTTCTTTGCAAAGAGATACATGGAAAGAGAGAGAGGGAGGAAGGGAGGAACAAGAATGAAGGGAGAGAAAGGAAACAAAGAGAAAGAGGAAGAAAGAAATGAGAGATGAAGGGAGGAAGAAAGGATGAGTGAGAGAAACAACGAGAGAGAGAGGGGGGAGAAACAAAGAGAGAGGAAACAAAAAAAGGAAAATAGAGAGAGAAAGAGAGGGGGAGAGAAATAGAGAGAGGGAGAGGGAAGGAAGAGAGCAGGAGGAGGTAGAAAAGAAGGGTGAGGTAAAGAGAGGAAGGAGAGTGAAAAGAAGAGAGAGAGAGGGAGAAAGAGAGAGAGAAAAAAAAAAGAGAGCAAGAGAGAGGGAGAGAGAAATAGGAAAACAATGAGAATGAGAGAGAAGGTTAATAAAGAAAAGTAAAGGGAGAGGGGAGAGAGAGAGATAAAGAGAGGTGGGGTGACATTTCTTTCAATATCTTTGTTTCTTAAGCTTTTTATTTTCTATCTTTGATTGTCTTTGTAATGAGATGAGTTGAGTGAGAGTGGGGAGGGAAGGAGGGAGAGAAATAGAGAGAAGAAGGCAGGGGAAGGAAGAGAGAGATGGAGAGAAATAAAAAACGGGAGAGAGAGGGGCTTCATAAAAAAGTGTTAAAACTCGAGCATGGCATTTTACAAGTTTGTAAACAAGCAAGAGAGAGAGAGAGAGAGAGAGAGAGAGAGAGAGAGAGAGAGAGAGAGAGAGAGAGAGAGAGAGAGAGAGAGGCCGCCGCTACTGTCGCCATCCATGAAGAGGGAGGAGACAAGTGTAACGGAGAAAGAAGGAACTCCTGAAGGAGAAAAAAATGAGAGAAGTACAAAGGGATTTTTCTTCAAGCTTTGAGGTAAGTGCATTATCTCTTCTCTCTTTGTTTTTCTCTTTTCTTTACGTCTTTCTTTCTTTTTGTTGATGAAGAGTGTATAGAAAGAAGAAGTGAGAGAGATCAAAGTGTGCAAGGGAGATTGAGAGAGAGAGAGAGAGAGAGAGAGAGAGAGAGAGAGAGAGAGAGAGAAAGAGAGGTCGTTGCCACCGCCAATCCACCACAAAAAGAGAGGGGACAACTACAAAGAATAAGGAGGGAACCCGTGAAGGAGAAGAAGAAGAAGGAGAGAAGCATGAAAGGATTCTTCTTCAAGCTTTGAGGTAAGTGCATTATGTCTTCTCTCTTTGTTTTTCTCTTTTCTTTACTTCTCTCTTTCTTTTTGTTGATGAAGAGTGTATAGAGAGAAGAAGTGAGAGAGATCAACGTGCGCAAGGGAGATTGAGAGAGAGAGAGAGAGAGAGAGAGAGAGAGAGAGAGAGAGGTTGCTGCCACCGCCAATCCACCATAAAAAGAGAGGGGACAACTGCAAAGAAGGAGGGAAAGGAGAAGAAGAAGAAGGAGAGAAGCGCGAAAGGATTATTCTTCAAGCTTTGAGGTAAGTGCATTATCTCTTCTCTCTTTGTTTTTCTCTTTTCTTTACTTCTCTCTTTATTTTTGTTGATGAAGAGTGTATAGAGAGAAGAAGTGAGAGAGATCAACGTGCGCAAGGGAGATTGAGAGAGAGAGAGAGAGAGAGAGAGAGAGAGAGAGAGAGAGAGAGAGAGAGAGAGAGAGAGAGAGAGGTCACTGCCACTGCCAATCCACCACAAAAAGAGAGGAGACAACTGCAAAGAAGAAGGAGGGAACCCGTGAAGGAGAAGAAGAAGAAGGGGAGAAGCGCGAAAGGATTCTTCTTCAAGCTTTGAGATAAGTGTATTATCTCTTCTCTCTTTGTTTTTCTCTTTTCTTTACTTCTCTCTTTTTTTTTTGTTGATGAAGAGAAAGAGATCAACGTGAGAGAGAGAGAGAGAGAGAGAGAGAGAGAGAGAGAGAGAGAGAGAGAGAGAGAGAGAGAGAGAGAGAGAGAGAGAGAGAGAGAGAGAGAGAGAGAGAGAGAGAGAGAGAGAGAGAGAGAGAGAGAGAGATTTACCACCGCCAATCCACCACAAAAATAGAGGGGACAACTGCAAAGAAGAATGAGGGAACCCGTAAAGGAGAAGAAGAAGAAGGAGAGAAGCGTGAAAGGATTCGTCTTCAAGCTTTGAGATAAATGCATTATCTCTTCTCTCTTTGTTTTTCTCTTTTCTTTACTTCTCTTTTTCTTTTTGTTGATGAAGAGATGTATAGAGAGAAGAAGGGAGACAAATCAACACAAGGGAGATTGAGAGAGAGGGAGAGAGAGAGAGAGGCTCCCACTGCCACTACCATTGCCACCGCATCCACTAAAAGAGAGGGGACAACTACAAAGGAGAAGGAGGGAACCCCCAACCTCTGTCTCTTCTCCATCTTGCCCTCCTCGAGCTTACATGGCAGGCACCAATCAAGCATGTCCCCATTTCTCGGTCGTGGGAAGGCCTCATGCCAAAGCCTGCCACCTGGAGCACAAGGTGGGGCCTCCTCTAGTGCAGCAACAGGTGCTCCCCATAGAGCACAACGACCACTAGAGAAGAAGAGGAGATGGAAACCGGGCACTATCGTCCTTCAGGAGATAAGGAGAATGCAGTGCGGATACGAGCTTCTCATCCCGAAAAGATCTCTTCATAAGGACGTTGTTCGGGAAGTAATGCAAGACTTGGAGCTGAAAGGGATGGAAAGATTTTGGGCATGAGTGCGAGACATCCCACCAGTAGGAAGGTAGACTGCTGTAGCTATGACGATAGAAAGAAGAGCCTACATGATGTACTACATGTACCTTCTATCACCAAGAATCTATTGTCGATTGGACAGATGGCAGAACAAAATTTGCAAGAATCTACTGTCGGTTGGATAGATGATTTCAACTGATACACATGGCTGTACATTCAAAAGTACAAGGATGAGGTACTCGATGTCTTTAAGCAAATGGGTTTATAAAGAGAAATGCAAGTCAGATGGCTCGTTGGAAAGGTATAAAGCCTGGCTCGTTGCAAAGGGATATGCACAGCAATACAGCCTAGATTATGAGGAGACTTTCAGCTCGGTTGCCAAGATGGAAATGGTGAGAATAGTCATTGCATTAACGGCTTCTAAGGGCTGAAAATTATGAAAAATGGATGTCAAAAATGCATTCCTGAATGGTGACTTGCTTGAAGAGGTATATATGGAGTAGCGTGAGGGTTATGTACACAACCTGAGGTGTATATGGATGCTAGCTAGCAACCCCGTCTATCATGCTAGATCCAAACACATAGAGATTCATTACAATTTCATCAGAGAAATGGTACTTGCAGGACATATTGATCTACTTCATGTGAAGACAGAAGACCAGGTAGTCGATATCTTTACCAAATCACTTGGTAAAGAGAAATTTGTTCGTTTCAGGGATCTACTTGGAGTACAAGAACTAGTATGAGCTCAAGAAATGGAGTTTGAGAAGGGGGAGGATGAGCTTGATTCTTTTAATCTTAAAAAACCTCCATCCATTGAGATTGAGGGTGAAGACAAGAAAGAAGAGATGGAAGATGACTTAGATGTAGGTAAAAACAAAAAGGAAGAAGTAGAGCTTAGAGATACTAACACTCCCTATATAAGTGTTTCTAGCTCCAACACCATGGTATAACTCTTATAGATGTCCAAATGCTCCCCCAAAAAGACTTGAACAAGTTTGGAATAAGTTGGAGTGAGCAGGAGATCAATGGGACTTATTCATACCTCAAGGTCCTGACTATAATGAAAACTTGAAGTGAAGCTCTTCTTCTTGGGCCTAACAAGTGATAAAAAAGCTCCTTGAGTAATACTTTTTTGAATTGATTATATCTAGCTTTTGCAATCACAAGTTCTTTTTCTTCTCAGGCCTAAGCAAGTGATGAAAAAGCTCCTTGCAAAATACCTTTTCGAATTAATTATATCTAGCTTTTGCAATCAAAGGATTCAGTTTTTTAAAAAAAATCTGATACACAATTTTTAGACATTAGATGTAGGTGACATTGGCAAAATGAATTATGCAAGAATATTTAGTGCAAATAGCTAGAAGGGTGGTAGGGCTGCATGCCCTGCCATCTAATTTTTTTCCCCTATGTAATAACGACACTAATAGCGATGTTTATAGCGACGCTAATAGTGATGGATCGATCGCGTCGCTAATAGCGACGCGAATAGCGATGACGGGGGTAATTTTTTCCATGAATAATTCCGTCGCTTTAAGCGTCGCTATTGGGTCTATATGTTGTAGTGAATAGGATATCAACTTTAATAGTCAAGAATCTTGACAAATCTCAAGGGACTACTCATTTTTTTGCTCTTGAGGTTCTCTATTTGGTTATGGATCATCAATGGCCTCAAGATGGAGCCATTTCTTCTCAAAGGATATTGCCTAAGAAATTGGAGAAATTTCAGCATATCGAGCTTCTTGGAGTACATAATAGAGATACATTTTGGGGCTTTTGATCGGGGAGCCATAATATTTGGTATTCAAGTGTTTAAGAGGACTCAAGGCATTGTTTCTTCAAGGATTTAATGATCTTCAAGCACATATGGATTGAATTCAATGGATTCATTAGAGCATGAAGATTATGAATGGATTTGAGGCAATATCTTCAATCCATGGAACTGAGGCTTGATTCTAATTAAATCAATCATATTCTTCAAGTCATGAATAAGAGGTATTCCATTTGCTTAATCTCTGAAAATCTCTCTAGATCCACTTGTTCAAGCTTTTTCACTTATTGATGGGAGATTTTTGGTTTATTAAGTCTCTAAATTGATCAGTAGATCATAGATTAGTATTTCTCGTCATTAATTAGCCTACTACCCGAATTTCATCACTTATTTTAGTTTGAACTTATCATGATTATTATTTTCAATGTCTTGATCTATGACCAAGAAAGGTTAGCTATTCTTCATGTGATAGAGAAGTGACACCATTACTTGTATGCCAGCCGATTTAGAGTTCATAGTGATCGAAGGTCCTAAAGTACTTCCTTACTCAATCAAAACTCACTTGTAAGCAGTGCAAGTGGGTAACTACCTTACAAAGTTATGATTTTGATATTTCCCATGCAAGGGGTAAGGACCATGTAATTGTTGACTCTCTTTCTAGGATGTGAACATGTAAGGCTTTATAGCTATGACTGAGCTACATAGTGATTAGATTGAGGAGTTTCAGGAGGCCTACCTTTTGGATGATTAACTCAATCATGTATTCTAGAAATTATAGTAAGGCATCATGGAGAAAAAATCACATTTTTAGCTTAAGAATGGCCTAATCTATATTAATGGCAGGATTGTTATTCCCTCTACTTCTTCTTTCAGATTGAAAATTATAGAGGAGTTGCATTCTTTGCCTACAACTTGATATATAGGATTATGGAGAGATATATAGGATTATGCCATGAAGTGTATGCCTTATAAGAAAACTAAGGACAATACTCGTAATCCATGTGTTTTTTTGTAGCCATTACCTATCCCTGAAGGAAAATGAATATATATTACCATGGGTTTCATTATTATCTTATCTACTACCAAAAAGGATGGAATAACATCTATGTTGTGGTGGATAGAGTCATCAAGGTAGCCCATTTATTCCCACAAAGACAATGTTTATTGCCTCATAGGTGGCTAGTTAGTTCATGAAGCAGGCCTTTAGATTACATGGATTACCATAGTTGATTGTAAATGATACAGATACCAAGTTTATGAGTAACATTTGGTAGGTGGCATTTAGCTTCATAGATACGAAGTTAGCTCTTTCTATAGCCTATCATCCATAGATGGATGGCCAGAAAGAAATGGTAAATAAGTGGTTGGAGATATACATTCACCATTTCTGTCATAATGTGCAGTATGCATGGGATTCATGGTTACATTTGGTTGGGTTTGCTTATAAAATGACTCCACTTATGTCAGTATTGGAGTTTTATCCTTTGAGGCTATCTACGGTTGCAAGGTGTTGTTACCCACATTCATTTCTAGTGAGAAGCAATCCTTGTGGGAAAGAAGAAAGGGAAAAAATGCAAATCCTTCTTCAGTACTGTAAGATGAATCTTAGAAGGCCCAAGATAAAATGAAGATGTATGCTGATGATAAGAGGTGACCTTTAGAGTTTGAGGCAAGAGAGTTAGTATTGCTCAAGTACCCAATTCTCATTACTCTACATTGAAGGATGGATCTAGTAATAAGCTTGCTCATAGATTTTATGGATCCTAGGGGATTTGGAAGCATATTGGAGACTTAGCATATAGAATAGAACTACCCTCTCCCACTAAGATTCATAAGATTCATAATGTATTTCATGTTAGCTAGCTCAAAACCTTTTATGATACTCAGATGGAAAAATTTGATGAGCTACCTCCTATGGATGAAGGTCTTATTTAGTGCATCCCTGAGGAGATCATAGGTTAGCGTGAGAAGAAACTTTTCTCTCATTCTATCACCGAGTATTTGATCACATGGAGAAGTTTTCCACTCAATGCCAAAGCTTCTTGGGGGCAAAATTCTTTATTGGATGAGTTTACTTACCTACAAGATGCATTAGTGGTGGTTGAGGCATAGTCACCAGTGGAGCTAGTTATAGTGTAGATACGGCCTAGACAATAGTCCGTTTTAGGACAATTTTTATTTTGTCTAATTTTTAGAAATATGCAACCTTTATAGGGTCAAATTACTCTTTGAAAGCTATATTTTGACATGTCTCACGCTTCATTTGGATACTTTTATTAGAAGTTATATTAGTTTTTGTTTAGTAGGACCTATTCTTCTAGTAAGTTGTGTATTCATTACAGAGACCATTTCTTGAAGATATAAAGGCTCGAATTTCTTTTTGAAGACATATGCAATATGCATATAGTAGAGGATTTTCTTTGTCTTTATTTCAATCAATAAATCATATTTTTTTCATTCATTTCCCATCATTTCTATAGCTAAAATCAAAGTAGTGCTTTGTTTTCTCCATCCTTTTCAGGAATTGTAAATTTTTTTTTTGAGTAAAATAGGTATAAAAGGTGCAAGACATGTAACTTTTTATCACTTTTGCAATAATATAATTATTGTCTCTCATCTCACCTTCTTGTTCATTGCTCTTATGGCTTCTCTCTCTTCTCTCTTATCTTTCTAGTATTTCTCTCTCCTTGCTATTCATTCTCTCTCCTCTCTCTCCTCTCTCTTTTTCTCTCCTTTCTGTCACCTCTAAGCTCACTTCTTGACACTTATAGTATCAAAATCAGTATTTACAATACCAAATCAGTACTTATAATACCAAATTGAATACTTATAGTACCAAAATTGGTACTTGCAACTTCAAATTTGATATTGATATTATCAAATTTGGTACTTAGAGTTTGAATTTTAGTACTTAATGTACCAAATTTTGAAACCTTACCATATTTTGGTACACACACTACAAATTCTGAAAACTAGAGTACCAATTTTGGTCTCTACACTACCAAAATTTGAAATCTTTCAGTTCCATATTTGGAGATCTAAAAGTATCAATTTTGGTATTGTACATTGTAAGAGTTTCCAAAAATAGAGAAAAAACAATTTTAGAGAAACAATAAATAGGGTGGTCTGTAAAATTTTGTACCACCTCTTTGATCATGCATGTCTCCCATTGAACATTGTTGTAGAAAATATTATGCTAGTGAAATCAAAACTTGGTATATACTACTTCAATAAGTGAACATCCCAAGCCTTGGGGCATACTATCATTCCATGTGGTAAAGAGCCAATATTAAGGTGTCAAACCTTCCAATTGATGTCAATCTTAGAGAAGATTAGCTTGAAATCTCTAGATTATTTGACTAACAGTCCTTCTAGTTGGCACCATTGGATAACTAAGGTTGACTTTTATCCTTGCTTGACCATTCTATAATTGTATTATAAATTTTATTTGAATGACAAGGAGCTGTATGAGGTGAGAATCTCATGTACGGTTCTATATAGTGACATTAGAACTAGCTATCTGTCAACCATTCCACAACTACACCTAAAAAACCCAACTTTGCTATACATAATGTCATGAATTAGTACCTATAGTATCAAAGTTAGTATTATGTAAGATTGGATTGTTAGAAGACATGTTTATAAGAACTTTAGAGAAACACAATATAAGTTACTTCAAAATACCAATTTCATCACTTTCAACCTACGTCCTATCCATGTCATACTATAGTACTAAACATGATACTATTAGTTTTGCACCCCATTACCAAAACTGGCACTTACACTACAAATTCAGTATGTAAGATTCCAACATGGATACTTACACCACCAAATTTAGTACTTATTTTGAGACCTACGGTGTTAATTTTGGTACATATAATACCAATTTTGTTACTTGAGATTGCAAGTTTATTAAAAAATAAAGAAATGATAATTTAGAGAAACACAATATAGGGTGGTCCATAAGATTTTGTACAACCTCTTTGGTTGGTCATATGTGTCTCCAATCGAACACAACTACACCAAATATGGTGCTAGTTAGAGTAGAACTTGGTACTTAATAGTACCAAATTTAATATTGTGCAATGTCAAATTGTTAAAATACTTTTTTAGAAAAATTTAGAGAAGCATAACATAAGCTACTTTAAAATATTAGTTCTATCATTTTGAACGTGTAGATTTTCCATGTCACACCATAGTACCAAATATAGTACTATCAATTTTGAACTACATTACCAAATTCGGTACTATCCTATACCAAATTTGATACTTTGTAGTACCAAAGTTGGCAATGTGAAGTGTTACTTTGCCATCAATCTAACGTAATATAATTTTAGAAAATACACAAGAGGTATGCCAAACACCACTTCTATCACTAGATAAGACTATACATATCAAGATACATCAAAGGTAGTACACTAGACAAGACAGTAAATACAAGACATTGATTTTCATTACCATACGTGCACATACACATGGTGTGGTCCATGATACAATGTATCACTCAATGTCGAGGGGTCAAATTGATAAGACTATTTCTTTCATTGAATGAATTAATTAGCTAGAAGGGGGGAGGAATGCCATCAAATAGTAGGTACTTGCAACTATATGATATTGGGTAGGCATCCTCAATCTAGCCAATCAGTCAAGGTTCAATTAGGTCTTACAAGTTAGGGCATGTCTTGGGTCATAATATGAAGGTTCATATGATCTAATGGCCAAATAATTCTTGTAGTGATTTTTGAGAGACTTGTATCTACATTCATCTATAATAATCGTTGTGCTAGCTTTATATTATTTCATAAGGTAAAAAACAAGAGACCCCCATGGTTTTTACTTTTTAGATATGTGGGTAAATTTTTGGCTAATCAAAGGTGAAGAGTTTAGAAAATTGGGTGCATATTGTGAGAAAACATGTTTTTTGGGCTATTTTTGGGTGAACTTTAGACCAAAATATGTGAAAATTTGGATCTATGGGATATTTTTTGAGTTTCCCACCCCAAAATTTTGGGACAAAGAAAACCTCTAGAAAATAGCTTTTCCACAATCTATTTTGACTGCACAGTTCTCAAACCCTACACATTTACAAAATCAATCTACTTATGTTAAATTTTAATATCAGCCTATAATACCTTAACTTTGTGCACACATAGTAGCATCCATTTCAAGTAGATCTACATTAAGAATAAGCAATCTTCCAATATAGTTACTTGTTGTAATTGAAGTGCATCCCTTTCCAATGTTGTCTACGTAAAAACAATTAGATGTTGCTAAAACATGCAATCTTTGTTTCACCATTTGACCATAATAGAAACCAAGTTCTAAGTTAGGTTTGGTACATATAACACATCAGGTAAATACTTTATTTTAGCATCCTACGTACTCAAATGAACGTTTTCCATGTTTGCTATCAATTAAAACTTGCAACTTGCTCTCTTTGGCTCCCTCTTTCTTGGGACTATCCTCTCCTATCTTTTTCTGTACCATTACTTTGATCATAGCCACCACCACCTTGGTCTTAACCATGAACTCTGCCTTTGCTAGTAGTGTGCTCTTACTTGGAGAAGAAAAGAAATTCAAGCCAAGGTTCTTCTTCTCAAGTATTAGTTTAGAAATCAAATTTTACAATGTCAAGGATATTATCCTAGTATTCATAGATGACCTTAATCTCTTGTGCTAATCACCAAGTGCATCTAAACATGCTCACACAATATTATCCTCATCATCAACTTCTACACTAATAGACCTAAGAGCTAATTCCCCAATACTCTTGATCTTAATTGCATTGTTATTAATGGATACATTCTCTCTTTTAGCTTGATTCATCTTTGACTTGAGTTGTAGCTTTTTGGCCTTTATGTTCTTCTAAGAAATAGCGAGAGCTTTAGATTCCTACAATAAGGCTATCATACTATTAATGACACTCATGAATAACCAATACATTAATTTACTATATGTTTCCTCTAATTCTTCTTGGTCTTTATCTATTCTGTAGCAGCATTTCACTGAGGGACTTCAAAGGCTACCACCATATCTCCAATGTAGTTCCAACTATTTTTTCCCTTCACGAGATTTGTCATCCTAAACTTTCATGCAAGATGTTCTCATCAAGCTTCTTAGTGACAATTTGGTTAAAATTGTTAGATATTTTGACAAGATAAGAGACATTGCAAAATATATAATCTACAACCAAGTGAATATAACTGGAGTATAACCAAAATACACAACCTTTTTTCTTTTACTAGTTATACAATATTGACTTCAATATGTAATCTATATGAAGATTCCCTCTATGTCTGTTCCTAGCAAACACTTGAGCCTTACACATTCAAAATCTAAAACTCCTACACATGTAAACGATGGAAAACACAATGAGTCTATAGTAGTATAATTTTGACTAATCGATAGGGCTAGAGCGGAAACTTAAACAACCTTAGATGGAAAAAATTAGTATATAAAAGCATTAAAGAAGTAATCTATGGTATATACACTACTCTTTGTACTCACCATTCAATAGTTGGAGACTACAATCTTGCTAGTCTCAAGGACCTCCTATAGCTATTTTTCTAAGGAAAATTGAAGAAGATGGAAGAGCTTCTTACCCGTTGCTTGCTTTTCTTGCTTTTATACTCTATTTCCTTCACCTCAACATTGATTGAGATGCATGCAACCATGGGATAAACTTCACAATATGTAAATAGACAAGAGAAGAGAGAGATAAAGTAACCAAGAGCATGCACACTGTAACATGCCCCGAAGACTAAGGACCCCTCAGTGGCATGATTTAGTAGTCCATTGAAAGGCTTTTCCTAAAAGTGACATTGCTAGGTACTCCTTACAATAACATGAGGTTTGTCATCTAGGCTCCTTTGAGTCCACTTGACAATTGAAGATTCTGGCAGTAACCCAAAGGATCGACCTAAATTTGGGTTCCTAATTTGATGCTAAGGTCACCTAACAGCTTAACTAGTATCAGCCCATGAGCTACTACATTTGCAAGTCAACTTGAACAGAAGAAGATCAATGCCATACTTGGTTCACAATGAGTGAGAAATAAAGAGGAGCAATACACATCAATCCCTCTATCCATAGAATATAATCTCAACTCCATTCCCCTAAAACAACATTGATCGAGGTCTAAGACAACACACTAAGCAGTCACACATTTCGACTACTTTCTAAATGTAGTGCTTTGAAGAAAAACTCTTAGCTTTCTAAGACCATCAATCTATAGGATGGATTCATTTGGGATCTCGCCCTCCCCCTTTCCTTGAGGGTGTGTTCTAGTCCAAGCATATTTATATTTGACATGCAAATACAAGTTTCTTAATTAATCACTAGCATTTCACTCATGCGGAATGCCAAGCCACTTCGCATAAGTTATTTTGCCTCTTTCTCTCTTCTCTTTTTCCTCTCTCTTTCTAATTTGTTTCTTCTTCTTCTTCTCTCTCTCTCTCTCTCTCTCTCTCTCAATTCCCTATGTCAAATTTTTTTCTTTGTCTTTCTCTCTCCATTTTTTATTTTAGTTTATTTCCTCTCATCTCCTTGTTCTCTCTCTCTCTCTCTCTCTCTCTCT